>NC_090370.1:16937059-17237059 GCF_035084215.1 Heptranchias perlo
GATCGGGTGTGGAGCACTGGGAGAGGACGGAGAGAGAGAGAGAGAGAGTGAGAGACAAATCCTGTCACAGTGCAGGGGGAGAGGGTGTAGAGCACTGGGAGAGGGCGGAGAGAGAGAGAGAGAGAGAGAGTGAGAGACAAATCCTGTCACAGTGCAGGGGGAGAGGGTGTCGAGCACTGGGAGAGGGCGGAGAGAGAGAGAGAGAATGAGAGACAAATCCTGTCACAGTGCAGGGGGAGAGGGTGTAGAGCACTGGGAGAGGGCGGAGAGAGAGAGAGAGAGAGAGAGAGACAAATCCTGTCACAGTGCAGGGGGATAGGGTGCAGAGCACTGGTAGAGGGCGGAGAGAGAGAGAGAGAGAGACAAATCCTGTCACAGTGCAGGGGGATCGGGTGCAGAGCACTGGGAGAGGGTGGAGAGAGAGAGAGAGAGAGAGTGAGAGAGAGAGTGAGAGAGTGAGAGACAAATCCTGTCACAGTGCAGGGGGATAGGGTGTCGATCACTGGGAGAGGACGGAGAGAGAGAGAGAGAGAGAGAGACAAATCCTGTCACAGTGCAGGGGGATAGGGTGTCGATCACTGGGAGAGGACGGCGAGAGAGAGAGAGAGTGAGAGACAAATCATGTCACAGTGCAGGGGGATAGGGTGTCGATCACTGGGAGAGGACGGAGAGAGAGAGAGAGAGTGAGAGACAAATCCTATCACAGTGCAGGGGGATAGGGTGTCGATCACTGGGAGAGGACGGAGAGAGAGAGAGAGAGTGAGAGACAAATCCTGTCACAGTGCAGGGGGAGAGGGTGCAGAGCACTGGGAGAGGGCGGAGAGAGAGAGAGAGAGAGAGAGACAAATCCTGTCACAGAGCAGGGGGATAGGGTGTCGAGCACTGGGAGAGGACGGCGAGAGAGAGAGAGAGTGAGAGACAAATACTGTCACAGTGCAGGGGGATAGGGTGTCGATCACTGGGAGAGGACGGAGAGAGAGAGAGAGAGTGAGAGACAAATCCTGTCACAGTGCAGGGGGATAGGGTGTAGAGCACTGGGAGAGGGCGGAGAGAGAGAGATAGAGATAGAGTGAGAGACAAATCCTGTTACAGTGCAGGGGGATAGGGTGTAGAGCACTGGGAGAGGACGGAGAGAGAGAGGGAGAGAGAGTGAGAGACAAATCCTGTCACAGTGCAGGGGGATAGGGTGTAGAGCACTGGGAGAGGGCGGAGAGAGAGATAGAGTGAGAGACAAATCCTGTCACAGTGCAGGGGGAGAGGGTGTGGAGCACTGGGAGAGGGCGGAGAGAGAGAGAGAGAGACAAATCCTGTCACAGTGCAGGGGGAGAGGGTGTAGAGCACTGGGAGAGGGCGGAGAGAGAGAGAGAGAGAGTGAGAGAGACAAATCCTGTCACAGTGCAGGGGGATAGGGTGTAGAGCACTGGGAGAGGGCGGAGAGAGAGAGAGAGAGAGACAAATCCTGTCACAGTGCAGGGAGATAGGGTGTAGATCACTGGGAGAGGGCGGAGAGAGAGAGAGAGAGAGTGAGAGACAAATCCCGTCAAAGTGCAGGGGGATAGGGTGTAGAGCACTGGGAGAGGACGGAGAGAGAGACAGAGAGAGTGACAAATCCTGTCACAGTGCAGGGGGATAGGGTGTAGAGCACTGGGAGAGGACGGAGAGAGAGACAGAGAGAGAGACAAATCCTGTCACAGTGCAGGGGGAGAGGGTGTAGAGCACTGGGAGAGGACGGAGAGAGAGACAGAGAGAGAGACAAATCCTGTCACAGTGCAGGGGGAGAGGGTGTAGAGCACTGGGAGAGGGCGGAGAGAGAGAGAGAGAGAGAGAGACAAATCCTGTCACAGTGCAGGGGGAGAGGGTGTCGAGCACTGGGAGAGGGCGGAGAGAGAGAGAGAGAGAGAAATCCTGTCACAGTGCAGGGGGATAGGGTGTAGAGCACTGGGAGAGGACGGAGAGAGAGAGAGAGAGAGAGAGAGACAAATCCTGTCACAGTGCAGGGGGAGAGGGTGTAGAGCACTGGGAGAGGGCGGAGAGAGAGAGAGAGAGAGAGAGACAAATCCCGTCAAAGTGCAGGGGGATAGGGTGTAGAGCACTGGGAGAGGGCGGAGAGAGGGAGAGAGAGAGTGAGAGACAAATCCCGTCAAAGTGCAGGGGGATAGGGTGTGGAGCACTGGGAGAGGACGGAGAGAGAGACAGAGAGACAAATCCTGTCACAGTGCAGGGGGATAGGGTGTAGAGCACTGGGAGAGGACGGAGAGAGAGACAGAGAGAGAGTGAGAGACAAATCCTGTCACAGTGCAGGGGGAGAGGGTGTAGAGCACTGGGAGAGGGCGGAGAGAGAGAGAGAGAGAGTGAGAGACAAATCCTGTCACAGTGCAGGGGGAGAGGGTGTGGAGCACTGGGAGAGGGCGAAGAGAGAGAGAGAGAGAGAGAGAGACAAATCCTGTCACAGTGCAGGGGGAGAGGGTGTAGAGCACTGGGAGAGGGCGGAGAGAGAGAGAGAGAGAGAGAGAGAGAGAAATCCTGTCACAGTGCAGGGGGAGAGGGTGTAGAGCACTGGGAGAGGGCGGAGAGAGAGAGAGAGAGAGAGAGAGAGACAAATCCTGTCACAGTGCAGGGGGAGAGGGTGTGGAGCACTGGGAGAGTGCGGAGAGAGAGAGAGAGAGAGAGAGAGAGAGAAATCCTGTCACAGTGCAGGGGGAGAGGGTGTAGAGCACTGGGAGAGGGCAGAGAGAGAGAGAGAGAGAGAGAGAGTGAGAAATCCTGTCACAGTGCAGGGGGAGAGGGTGTAGAGCACTGGGAGAGGGCGGAGAGAGAGAGAGAGAGACAAATCCTGTCACAGTGCAGGGGGATATGGTGTAGAGCACTGGGAGAGGGCGGAGAGAGAGAGAGAGAGAGAGAGAGAGAGAAATCCTGTCACAGTGCAGGGGGATAGGGTGTAGAGCACTGGGAGAGGACGGAGAGAGAGAGAGAGAGAGAGAGAGACAAATCCTGTCACAGTGCAGGGGGAGAGTGTGTCGAGCACTGGGAGAGGGCGGAGAGAGAGAGAGAGAGAGAGAGAGAGACAAATCCTGTCACAGTGCAGGGGGAGAGGGTGTAGAGCACTGGGAGAGGGCGGAGAGAGAGAGAGAGAGAGAGAGAGAGAGAGACAAATCCTGTCACAGTGCAGGGGGATAGGGTGTAGAGCACTGGGAGAGGGCGGAGAGAGAGAGAGAGAGAGAGGGAGAGAGAGACAAATCCTGTCACAGTGCAGGGGGATAGGGTGTAGAGCACTGGGAGAGGGCGGAGAGAGAGAGGGAGAGAGTGAGAGACAAATCCTGTCACAGTGCAGGGGGATAGGGTGTAGAGCACTGGGAGAGGACGGAGAGAGAGAGAGAGAGAGAGAGAGACAAATCCTGTCACAGTGCAGGGGGAGAGGGTGTAGAGCACTGGGAGAGGACGGAGAGAGAGAGCGAGAGAGAGACAAATCCTGTCACAGTGCAGGGGGAGAGGGTGTAGAGCACTGGGAGAGGGCGGAGAGAGAGAGAGAGAGAGAGACAAATCATGTCACAGTGCAGGGGGAGAGTGTGTCGAGCACTGGGAGAGGGCGGAGAGAGAGAGAGACAAATCCTGTCACAGTGCAGGGGGATCGGGTGTAGAGCACTGGGAGAGGACGGAGAGAGAGAGGGAGAGAGAGTGAGAGACAAATCCTGTCACAGTGCAGGGGGAGAGGGTGTGGAGCACTGGGAGAGGACGGAGAGAGAGAGAGAGAGAGAGAGAGTGACAAATCCTGTCACAGTGCAGGGGGATAGGGTGTAGAGCACTGGGAGAGGGCGGAGAGAGAGAGAGAGAGAGAGTGACAAATCCTGTCACAGTGCAGGGGGATAGGGTGTAGAGCACTGGGAGAGGACGGAGAGAGAGAGAGAGAGAGAGAGAGAAATCCTGTCACAGTGCAGGGGGAGAGGGTGTAGAGCACTGGGAGAGGGCGGAGAGAGAGAGAGAGAGAGTGACAAATCCTGTCACAGTGCAGGGGGAGAGGGTGTAGAGCACTGGGAGAGGGCGGAGAGAGAGAGAGAGAGAGAGTGACAAATCCTGTCACAGTGCAGGGGGATAGGGTGTAGAACACTGGGAGAGGGCGGAGAGAGAGAGAGAGAGAGAGAGAGAGAGACAAATCCTGTCACAGTGCAGGGGGAGAGGGTGTGGAGCACTGGGAGAGGGCGGAGAGAGAGAGAGAGAGAGAGAGAGAGAGAGAGACAAATCCTGTCACAGTGCAGGGGGAGAGGGTGTAGAGCACTGGGAGAGGACGGAGAGAGAGAGAGAGAGACAAATCCTGTCACAGTGCAGGGGGAGAGGGTGTAGAGCACTGGGAGAGGACGGAGAGAGAGAGAGAGAGAGAGAGAGACAAATCCTGTCACAGTGCAGGGGGAGAGGGTGTAGAGCACTGGGAGAGGGCGGAGAGAGAGAGAGAGTGAGAGACAAATCATGTCACAGTGCAGGGGGAGAGGGTGTGGAGCACTGGGAGAGGACGGAGAGAGAGAGAGAGAGAGAGAGAGACAAATCCTGTCACAGTGCAGGGGGAGAGGGTGTAGAGCACTGGGAGAGGGCGGAGAGAGAGAGAGAGAGAGAGAGAGAGACAAATCCTGTCACAGTGCAGGGGGAGAGGGTGTAGAGCACTGGGAGAGGACGGAGAGAGAGAGAGAGAGAGAGTGACAAATCCTGTCACAGTGCAGGGGGAGAGGGTGTAGAGCACTGGGAGAGGGCGGAGAGAGAGAGAGAGAGAGAGAGAGAGACAAATCCTGTCACAGTGCAGGGGGAGAGGGTGTAGAGCACTGGGAGAGGGCGGAGAGAGAGAGAGAGAGAGAGACAAATCCTGTCACAGTGCAGGGGGAGAGGGTGTAGAGCACTGGGAGAGGGCGGAGAGAGAGAGAGAGAGAGAGAGAGAGAGAGAGACAAATCCTGTCACAGTGCAGGGGGATAGGGTGTAGAGCACTGGGAGAGGACGGAGAGAGAGAGAGAGAGAGAGACAAATCCTGTCACAGTGCAGGGGGAGAGGGTGTAGAGCACTGGGAGAGGGCGGAGAGAGAGAGAGAGAGAGAGAGAGAGAGAGAGACAAATCCTGTCACAGTGCAGGGGGAGAGGGTGTGGAGCACTGGGAGAGGACGGAGAGAGGGAGAGAGTGAGAGACAAATCCTGTCACAGTGCAGGGGGAGAGGGTGTAGAGCACTGGGAGAGGACGGAGAGAGAGAGAGAGAGAGAGAGACAAATCCTGTCACAGTGCAGGGGGATAGGGTGTAGAGCACTGGGAGAGGACGGAGAGAGAGAGAGAGAGAGAGAGACAAATCCTGTCACAGTGCAGGGGGATAGGGTGTAGAGCACTGGGAGAGGACGGAGAGAGAGAGAGAGAGAGAGACAAATCCTGTCACAGTGCAGGGGGATAGGGTGTAGAGCACTGGGAGAGGACGGAGAGAGAGAGAGAGAGAGAGAGACAAATCCTGTCACAGTGCAGGGGGATAGGGTGTAGAGCACTGGGAGAGGGCGGAGAGAGAGAGAGAGAGAGAGAGAGTGAGAGAGACAAATCCTGTCACAGTGCAGTGGGAGGGTGTAGAGCACTGGGAGAGGGCGGAGAGAGAGAGAGAGAGAGAGAGAGTGAGAGAGACAAATCCTGTCACAGTGCAGGGGGATAGGGTGTAGAGCACTGGGAGAGGACGGAGAGAGAGAGAGAGAGAGAGAGAGAGAGACAAATCCTGTCACAGTGCAGGGGGAGAGGGTGTAGAGCACTGGGAGAGGGCGGAGAGAGAGAGAGAGAGAGAGTGACAAATCCTGTCACAGTGCAGGGGGAGAGGGTGTAGAGCACTGGGAGAGGACGGAGAGAGAGAGAGAGAGAGAGACAAATCCTGTCACAGTGCAGGGGGAGAGGGTGTAGAGCACTGGGAGAGGGCGGAGAGAGAGAGAGAGAGAGTGAGAGACAAATCCTGTCACAGAGCAGGGGGTTCGGGTGTAGAGCACTGGGAGAGGACGGAGAGAGAGAGAGAGAGAGCGACAAATCCTGTCACAGTGCAGGGGGATCGGGTGTAGAGCACTGGGAGAGGGCGGAGAGAGAGAGAGGGAGAGAGAGTGAGAGACAAATCGTGTCACAGTGCAGGGGGAGAGGGTGTAGAGCACTGGGAGAGGGCGGAGAGAGAGAGAGAGAGAGTGAGAGACAAATCCTGTCACAGAGCAGGGGGTTCGGGTGTAGAGCACTGGGAGAGGACGGAGAGAGAGAGAGAGAGAGCGACAAATCCTGTCACAGTGCAGGGGGATCGGGTGTAGAGCACTGGGAGAGGGCGGAGAGAGAGAGAGGGAGAGAGAGTGAGAGACAAATCGTGTCACAGTGCAGGGGGATACGGTTTAGAGCACTGGGAGAGGGCGATGGTGCTTTTCTCTGACTGGAGGGTTTTCATCGTGAACCAGTCAGAAAACGCACATTTTGGCCTTGAGACTGACAGACGCCACAGATGGCTGAAAGATTTACCTCCACTGGTACATTTGAAATGTATCACAAAGCGCACCTTAAGTCACATACACTGTCCGCACAAAAGAAATAAGTTGCATTCAGAGCACAAAACAAGGAAGTAAAAACGAACCCGCCAGAATACAGGAGTCCGAACATGTGAAAGTTGCAGAGTTGCCAGCCTGCTGTCTGTGCATCAACAGGAGGTGCAGTGGAAGGGTGTGTCCATTCGTCCTGTTGTTTTACTTTTCCGAAAAGATTTGAAAGAAACTGGAGATTGAATTCTCAAGGGTTTTATTTCAGGCAAGTGATGAAATTATAGAAATGTATTTGAATTGTGCTTTTCTGTTTTAAACTCATCAGCTCAGAAAGGAGGGAGAGAGAAAACAGGGAACTACAGACTGGTTAGCCTAACATCAGTAGTAGGGAAAATGCTGGAGTCTATTGTAAAGGATGTGATAACAGGACACTTGGAAAATATCAACGGGATTAGACAAAGTCAACATGGATTTATGAAAGGGAAATCATGTTTGACAAACCTACTGGAGTTTATTGAGGATGTAACTGGTTGAATAGATAAGGGAGAACCAGTGGATGTGGTTTATTTGGATTTTCAGAAGGCCTTTGATGAAGTCCCACATAAGAGGTTAGTGTGCAAAATTAAAGCACATGGGATTGGGGGTAATATACTGGCATGGATTGAAAAATGGTTAACAGACAGGAAACAGAGAGTAGGAATAAATGGGTCTTTTTCGGGGTGGCAGGCAGTGACTAGTGGGGTACTGCAGGGATCAGTGCTTGGGCCTCAGCTATTCACAATATATATCAATGATTTGGATGAGGGAACCAAATGTAATATTTCCAAGTTTGCTGATGACACAAAACTAGGTGGGATTGTGAGTTGTGAGGAGGATGCAAAGAGGCTTCAAGGCGATTTAGACAAGTTGAGTGAGTGGGCAAGAACATGGCAGATGCAGTATAATGTGGATAAATGTGAAGTTATCCACTTCAGAAGGAAAACCAGAAATGGTGAGATTGGGAAATGTTGATGTCCAAAGGGACCTGGGTGTCCTTGTACACCAGTCACTGAAAGCAAACATGCAGGTGCAGCAAGCAGTTAGGAAGGCAAATGGTATGTTGGCCTTCATTGCAAGAGGATTTGAGTACAGGAGCAAGGATGTCTTACTGCAGTTATACAGGGCCTTGGTGAGACCACACCTTTTTTTTTATTCGTTCATGGGATGTGGGCATTGCTGGCAAGGCCAGCATTTATTGCCCATCCCTAATTGCCCTTGAGAAGGTGGTGGTGAGCCGCCTTCTTGAACCGCTGCAGTCCGTGTGTTGAAGGTTCTCCCACAGTGCTGTTAGGTAGAGAGTTCCAGGATTTTGACCCAGTGACGATGAAGGAACGGTGATATATTTCCAAGTCGGGATGGTGTGTGACTTGGAGGGGAACGTGCAGGTGGTGTTGTTCCCATGTGCCTGCTGCCCTTGTCCTTCTAGGTGGTAGAGGTCGCAGGTTTGGGATGTGCTGTCAAAGAAGCCTTGGTTGAGTTGCTGCAGTATTGTGTGCAGTTTTGGTCTCCTTACCTAAGAAAGGATGTACTTGCCATAGGGGGAGTGCAGCGAAGGTTCCCAAGACTGATTCCTGGGATGGCAGGACTGTCGTATGAGGAGAGATTGGGTCAACTCGGCCTGTATTCACTCCAGTTTAGAAGAATGAGAGGGGATCTCATTGTAACATATAAAATTCTGACAGGGCTAGACAGACTGGATGCAGGGAGGATGTTTCCCCTGGCTGGGGGGTCTGGAACGAGGGGTCACAGTCTCAGGATTCGGGATAGGACATTTAGGACTGAGAGGAGGAGAAATTTCTTCACTCAGAGGGTGGTGAACCTGTGGAATTCTCTACCACAGAAGGCTGTGGAGGCCAAGTCACTGAATATATTTAAGAAGGAGCTGGATAGATTTCGAGACACAAAAGGCATCAAGGGGTGTGGGGAGAGAGCGGGAATAAGGTATTGAGATAGAGGATCAGCCATGATCATATTGAATGGTGGAGCAGGCCCGAAGGGCCGAATGGCCTACTCCTGCTCCTATTTTCTATGTTTCCATGTTTTCTATGTTTCTATCACAGAAGAACAGAGGCATCATGTGTGAACTGAAACAGCGAGAGAGCAGTGCGAATAACAACAGCTGGATGTAGTTTTCTTGTTGATGGTTAGAAAAGAGATGTCCTTTGGAGAATGGATGTTTGGAGTTGATCATTGCTTTTGGTAGTGTGCATTGAGTTAATAATCTCCCCTGAACCGTTTTCGAGGCTCAGGAGTAGATTTCTGTCTTCACTGCCTGGGTGGTGATCTGAAAGAATGGGCACTCCCCCATTTATAAAACCCACCTGACTTCCATTTGATTGATTTGAATGGAATGAAGATGAGGTGAGTTCTATAAAGAGTAGCTTAGTGGTATAAACTGGGCGACATAGACATGTTGGGCCGAAGGGCCTGTTTCCGTGGTGTAAACTTCTATCATCTATGATTCTATGAGTGGCTGATCTGCTCCCCCAATGGTGAAAGTGAAAATCTCCCCCTCAACACCTTTTTGATACAAAAACTTGGAAACTCCATAAACAATGAACTTTGTGTTTCATAAGGTACTTTTTGTTTGTTTATGGATAATTTATGTTTACTAAAGACGATATAAGTCAGCAAACTCACGAATAGTGCATTCCTAGATCATGCTGGGAGTGTGCAGCAGGAAATTGTGCTCCCCTAGCCCATGATTTTACGTCCATTCAGTTTGATGATCAGAAAATTTACACTGAAATGTTTGAAGGTGGGAAAATAAAGCTAGGAACCGGCTGAGGATAGGGCAAGTGGTCGTAGTGGAGGTACCTGACACACGGGAACACATGGGGGGTGGGACCTGGTAGTTCAAAGGGAGCCAATGGCAGTTTGGGTCCCATTCTGCTGGGCCTCCCTCCTCACATGGGAGTTAGACCCTGCGCCACCCCAATGTTGATTTCATACACAGTGAGTCTTGGATTAAAATTGGACAATAGTCCCCAATACAATTTAATGTGTGTCTGACAACTTGCTGTGAATAATTAACCTCCAAAGTCTTTCAGCTCCGTGTGACAGAGAGCTCTTGCTCTTCTGCTTGATACGAATCAATCCAGTGCAACACAAATGATTGGAAGTGTGATTATGAGGGAGGCCTGACATTGGTCTGAGGGACAAAGCTGTCGGTTGGTGAGAGGCCGAGAACAAGCCACGCGGTGGCAGGAGTGGGATGGCAAGCGAGGAAAAACCAAGAGGGGGCTGAATGCGGCCCTGAGGCAGGAACTGGAGGGAGAGCATGGAGGGAAGGCAGAAACGATCCAGATGTGGTGGGGGTCTGAAGGGCTGGGAGTGAGGTTCGAGGCTTATGTAGCGAATAGAAGGGCAGAACTGAGCAATGGGAACATGGAGGTTCCTGCACAGGAACACCAGTGGTGGAGGACAACGAAATTCACGGTCAAGATTCAAGGCATTTTAATGATTTATGTTATAGACAGCGTGACAGGTCAGTGCTCAGATTAACACGGCCAATCCTAATAGAGCACCACCCATTGGTGTCACAGGGAATGGTTCCAGGGAAACATGACTGGAACTTATGATTAGTTTTAACTTGCAATATCCATAGAAAAGAGTTCACCTAAGACTACAAAATGGAACATGCGGCAGACAAATTGAATGGGAAAAATCCAATTGGACAACGAACATTCCTTACTGTCACTTATGCCAGAGGTACACACTGAACAATTGGCATCGGTGTTCGTGCCATTCCAAACAAAGCTATCCTACAAACCATGCTCATAACAAAACAGACACACCACCATCTTCTGCCACACTGCTGTCATCCACCCCAACACACCACATATTAATACTGCACAGCTGATGCCTGATCAACAGACCACGTTAAATCATATTCCACTGGTGCGAAACAGCCCAAACACATCACTGCAAATCCCCACACCACCTACATCACTAAACTCAACTATACTGCAGTACACACCCCAGATACATCACTAAACTCTACTATACTGCAGTACACACCCCAGATACATCACTAAACTCTACTACACTGCAGTACACACCCCAGATACATCACTAAACTCTACTACACTGCAGTACACACCCCAGATACATCACTAAACTCTACTATACTGCAGTACACACCCCAGATACATCACTAATCTCTACTATACTGCAGTACACACCCCAGATACATCACTAAACTCTACTACACTGCAGTACACACCCCAGATACATCACTAAACTCAACTACACTGCAGTACACACCCCAGATACATCACTAAACTCTACTACACTGCAGTACACACCCCAGATACATCACTAAACTCTACTACACTGCAGTACCCACCCCAGATACATCACTAAACTCAACTATACTGCAGTACACACCCCAGATACATCACTAAACTCTACTACACTGCAGTACACACCCCAGATACATCACTAAACTCTACTACACTGCAGTACACACCCCAGATACATCACTAAACTCTACTACACTGCAGTACACACCCCAGATACATCACTAAACTCTACTACACTGCAGTACACACCCCAGATACATCACTAAACTCTACTACACTGCAGTACACACCCCAGATACATCACTAAACTCTACTACACTGCAGTACACACCCCAGATTCATCACTAAACTCAACTACACTGCAGTACCCACCCCAGATACATCACTAAACTCTACGACACTGCAGTACACACCCCAGATACATCACTAAACTCTACTACACTGCAGTACACACCCCAGATACATCACTAAACTCCACTACACTGCAGTACACACCCCAGATACATCACTAAACTCCACGACACTGCAGTACACACCCCAGATACATCACTAAACTCTACTATACTGCAGTACACACCCCAGATACATCACTAAACTCTACTACACTGCAGTACCCACCCCAGAGACATCACTAAACTCTACTACACTGCAGTACACACCCCAGATACATCACTAAACTCTACTACACTGCAGTACACACCCCAGATACATCACTAAACTCGACTACACTGCAGTACACACCCCAGATACATCACTAAACTCTACTATACTGCAGTACACACCCCAGATACATCACTAAACTCTACTACACTGCAGTACACACCCCAGATACATCACTAAACTCTACTACACTGCAGTACACACCCCAGATACATCACTAAACTCTACTACACTGCAGTACTCACCCCAGATACATCACTAAACTCTACTACACTGCAGTACACACCCCAGATACATCACTAAACTCTACTACACTGCAGTACACACCCCAGATACATCACTAAACTCTACTACACTGCAGTACACAACCCAGATACATCACTGAACTCTACTACACTGCAGTACACACCCCAGATACATCACTAAACTCTACTACACTGCAGTACTCACCCCAGATACATCACTAAACTCTACTATACTGCAGTACACACCCCAGATACATCACTAAACTCTACTACACTGCAGTACACACCCCAGATACATCACTAAACTCTACTACACTGCAGTACACACCCCAGATACATCACTAAACTCTACTACACTGCAGTACACACCCCAGATACATCACTAAACTCTACTACACTGCAGTACACACCCCAGATACATCACTAAACTCTACTACACTGCCGTACACACCCCAGATACATCACTAAACTCGACTATACTGCAGTACACACCCCAGATACATCACTAAACTCTACTAAACTGCAGTACACACCCCAGATACATCACTAAACTCTACTATACTGCAGTACTCACCCCAGATACATCACTAAACTCTACTACACTGCAGTACACACCCCAGATACATCACTAAACTCTACTACACTGCAGCACACACCCCAGATACATCACTAAACTCTACTACACTGCAGTACACACCCCAGATACATCACTAAACTCTACTACACTGCAGTACACACCCCAGATACATCACTGAACTCTACTATACTGCAGTACACACCCCAGATACATCACTAAACTCGACTACACTGCAGTACACACCCCAGATACATCACTAAACTCTACTACACTGCAGTACACACCCCAGATACATCACTAAACTCTACTACACTGCAGTACACACCCCAGATACATCACTAAACTCTACTACACTGCAGTACACACCCCAGATACATCACTAAACTCTACTACACTGCAGAACACACCCCAGATACATCACTAAACTCTACTACACTGCAGTACACACCCCAGATACATCACTAAACTCTACTACACTGCAGTACACACCCCAGATACATCACTAAACTCTACTATACTGCAGTACACACCCCAGATACATCACTAAACTCTACTACACTGCAGTACACACCCCAGATACATCACTAAACTCTACTACACTGCAGTACACACCCCAGATACATCACTAAACTCTACTACACTGCAGTACACACCCCAGATACATCACTAAACTCTACAATACTGCAGTACACACCCCAGATACATCACTAAACTCTACTACACTGCAGTACACACCCCAGATACATCACTAAACTCTACTATACTGCAGTACACACCCCAGATACATCACTAAACTCGACTACACTGCAGTACACACCCCAGATACATCACTAAACTCTACTACACTGCAGTACACACCCCAGATACATCACTAAACTCTACAATACTGCAGTACACACCCCAGATACATCACTAAACTCTACTACACTGCAGTACACACCCCAGATACATCACTAAACTCTACTATACTGCAGTACACACCCCAGATACATCACTAAACTCTACTACACTGCAGTACACACCCCAGATACATCACTAAACTCTACTATACTGCAGTACACACCCCAGATACATCACTAAACTCGACTACACTGCAGTACACACCCCAGATACATCACTAAACTCCACTATACTGCAGTACACACCCCAGATACATCACTAAACTCTACGACACTGCAGTACACACCCCAGATACATCACTAAACTCTACTACACTGCAGTACACACCCCAGATACATCACTAAACTCTACTACACTGCAGTACACATCACAGATACATCACTAAACTCAACTACACTGCAGTACACACCCCAGATACATCACTAAACTCTACTATACTGCAGTACTCACCCCAGATACATCACTAAACTCTACTACACTGCAGTACACACCCCAGATACATCACTAAACTCTACTAAACTGCAGTACACACCCCAGATACATCACTAAACTCTACTACACTGCAGTACACACCCCAGATACATCACTAAACTCTACTATACTGCAGTACACACCCCAGATACATCACTAAACTCTACTACACTGCAGTACACACCCCAGATACATCACTGAACTCTACTATACTGCAGTACACACCCCAGATACATCACTAAACTCTACTACACTGCAGTACACACCCCAGATACATCACCAAACTCTACGATACTGCAGTACACACCCCAGATACATCACTAAACTCTACTACACTGCAGTACACACCCCAGATACATCACTAAACTCTACTACACTGCAGTACACACCCCAGATACATCACTAAACTCTACTATACTGCAGTACACACCCCAGATACATCACTAAACTCTACTACACTGCAGTACACACCCCAGATACATCACTAAACTCTACTACACTGCAGTACACACCCCAGATACATCACTAAACTCTACTACACTGCAGCACACACCCCAGATACATCACTAAACTCTACTACACTGCAGTACACACCCCAGATACATCACTAAACTCTACTACACTGCAGTACACACCCCAGATACATCACTAAACTCTACTACACTGCAGTACACACCCCAGATACATCACTAAACTCTACTATACTGCAGTACACACCCCAGATACATCACTAAACTCTACTATACTGCAGTACTCACCCCAGATACATCACTAAACTCTACTACACTGCAGTACACACCCCAGATACATCACTAAACTCTACTACACTGCAGTACACACCCCAGATACATCACTAAACTCTACTATACTGCAGTACACACCCCAGATACATCACTAAACTCTACTATACTGCAGGACACACCCCAGATACATCACTAAACTCGACTACACTGCAGTACACACCCCAGATACATCACTAAACTCTACTATACTGCAGTACACACCCCAGATACATCACTAAACTCTACTATACTGCAGGACACACCCCAGATACATCACTAAACTCGACTACACTGCAGAACACACCCCAGATACATCACTAAACTCTACTACACTGCAGTACACACCCCAGATACATCACTAAACTCTACTACACTGCAGTACACACCCCAGATACATCACTAAACTCTACTATACTGCAGTACACAACCCAGATACATCACTAAACTCTACTACACTGCAGGACACACCCCAGATACATCACTAAACTCTACTACACTGCAGTACACACCCCAGATACATCACTAAACTCTACTACACTGCAGTACACACCCCAGATACATCACTAAACTCTACTATACTGCAGTACACACCCCAGATACATCACTAAACTCGACTACACTGCAGTACACACCCCAGATACATCACTAAACTCTACGATACTGCAGTACACACCCCAGATACATCACTAAACTCTACTACACTGCAGTACACACCCCAGATACATCACTAAACTCTACTACACTGCAGTACACACCCCAGATACATCACTAAACTCTACTACACTGCAGTACACACCCCAGATACATCACTAAACTCAACTACACTGCAGTACACACCCCAGATACATCACTAAACTCAACTACACTGCAGTACACACCCCAGATACATCACTAAACTCTACTACACTGCAGTACACACCCCAGATACATCACTAAACTCTACTACACTGCAGTACACACCCCAGATACATCACTAAACTCTACTACACTGCAGTACACACCCCAGATACATCACTAAACTCTACTACACTGCAGTACACACCCCAGATACATCACTAAACTCCACTATACTGCAGTACACACCCCAGATACATCACGAAACTCTACTACACTGCAGTACACACCCCAGATACATCACTAAACTCAACTACACTGCAGTACACACCCCAGATACATCACTAAACTCTACTACACTGCAGTACACACCCCAGATACATCACTAAACTCTACTACACTGCAGTACACACCCCAGATACATCACTAAACTCTACTACACTGCAGTACACACCCCAGATACATCACTAAACTCCACTATACTGCAGTACACACCCCAGATACATCACGAAACTCTACTACACTGCAGTACACACCCCAGATACATCACTAAACTCTACTACACTGCAGTACCCACCCCAGATACATCACTAAACTCTACTACAGTGCAGTGCACACCCCAGATACATCACTAAACTCGACTACACTGCAGTACACACCCCAGATACATCACTAAACTCTACTATACTGCAGTACACACCCCAGATACATCACTAAACTCTACTACACTGCAGGACACACCCCAGATACATCACTAAACTCTACTACAGTGCAGTGCACACCCCAGATACATCACTAAACTCGACTACACTGCAGTACACACCCCAGATACATCACTAAACTCTACTATACTGCAGTACACACCCCAGATACATCACTAAACTCTACTACACTGCAGTACACACCCCAGATACATCACTAAACTCTACTACACTGCAGTACACACCCCAGATACATCACAAAACTCTACTACACTGCAGTACACACCCCAGATACATCACTAAACTCTACTACACTGCAGTACACACCCCAGATACATTACTAAACTCTACTACACTGCAGTACACACCCCAGATACATCACTAAACTCAACTACACTGCAGTACACACCCCAGATACATCACTAAACTCTACTACACTGCAGTACACACCCCAGATACATCACTAAACTCTACTACACTGCAGTACACACCCCAGATACATCACTAAACTCTACTACACTGCAGTACACACCCCAGATACATCACTAAACTCTACTACACTGCAGTACACACCCCAGATACATCACTGAACTCTACTACACTGCAGTACACACCCCAGATACATCACTAAACTCTACTACACTGCAGTACACACCCCAGATACATCACTAAACTCTACTACACTGCAGTACACACCCCAGATACATCACTAAACTCTACTACACTGCAGTACCCACCCCAGATACATCACTAAACTCTACTACACTGCAGTACCCAACCCAGATACATCACTAAACTCTACTATACTGCAGTACACACCCCAGATACATCACTAAACTCTACTACACTGCAGTACCCACCCCAGATACATCACTAAACTCTACTATACTGCAGTACACACCCCAGATACATCACTAAACTCTACTACACTGCAGTACACACCCCAGATACATCACTAAACTCTACTACACTGCAGTGCACACCCCAGATACATCACTAAACTCTACTACACTGCAGTACACACCCCAGATACATCACTAAACTCTACTATACTGCAGTACACACCCCAGATACATCACTAAACTCTACTATACTGCAGTACACACCCCAGATACATCACTAAACTCTACTATACTGCAGTACACACCCCAGATACATCACTAAACTCAACTACACTGCAGTACACACCCCAGATACATCACTAAACTCTACTACACTGCAGTACACACCCCAGATACATCACTAAACTCTACTACACTGCAGTACACACCCCAGATACATCACTAAACTCTACTACACTGCAGTACACACTCCAGATACATCACTAAACTCTACTATACTGCAGTACACACCCCAGATACATCACTAAACTCGACTACACTGCAGTACACACCCCAGATACATCACTAAACTCTACTATACTGCAGTACACACCCCAGATACATCACTAAACTCTACTACACTGCAGTACACACCCCAGATACATCACTAAACTCTACTATACTGCAGTACCCACCCCAGATACATCACTGAACTCTACTACACTGCAGTACACACCCCAGATAATCACTAAATTCTACTACACTGCAGTACCCACCCCAGATACATCACTGAACTCTACTACACTGCAGTACACACCCCAGATAATCACTAAACTCTACTACACTGCAGTACACACCCCAGATACATCACTAAACTCTACTACACTGCAGTACACAACCCAGATACATCACTAAACTCTACTACACTGCAGTACACACCCCAGATACATCACTAAACTCTACTATACTGCAGTACACACCCCAGATACATCACTAAACTCTACTATACTGCAGTACTCACCCCAGATACATCACTAAACTCTACTACACTGCAGTACACACCCCAGATACATCACTAAACTCTACTACACTGCAGTACACACCCCAGATACATCACTAAACTCTACTACACTGCAGTACACACCCCAGATACATCACTAAACTCTACTACACTGCAGTGCACACCCCAGATACATCACTAAACTCTACTATACTGCAGTACACACCCCAGATACATCACTAAACTCTACTACACTGCAGTACACACCCCAGATACATCACTAAACTCTACTACACTGCAGTACACAACCCAGATACATCACTAAACTCTACTACACTGCAGTACACACCCCAGATACATCACTAAACTCTACTATACTGCAGTACACACCCCAGATACATCACTAAACTCTACTATACTGCAGTACACACCCCAGATACATCACTAAACTCTACTACACTGCAGTACACACCCCAGATACATCACTAAACTCTACTGCACTGCAGTACACACCCCAGATACATCACTAAACTCTACTATACTGCAGTACACACCCCAGATACATCACTAAACTCTACTACACTGCAGTACACATCCCAGATACATCACTAAACTCGACTACACTGCAGTACACACCCCAGATACATCACTAAACTCAACTACACTGCAGTGCACACCCCAGATACATCACTAAACTCTACTACACTGCAGTACACACCCCAGATACATCACTAAACTCTACTACACTGCAGTACACACCCCAGATACATCACTAAACTCTACTACACTGCAGTACACACCCCAGATACATCACTAAACTCTACTACACTGCAGTACACACCCCAGATACATCACTAAACTCTACTATACTGCAGTACACACCCCAGATACATCACTAAACTCTACTACACTGCAGTACACACCCCAGATACATCACTAAACTCGACTATACTGCAGTACACACCCCAGATACATCACTAAACTCTACTATACTGCAGTACTCACCCCAGATACATCACTAAACTCTACTACACTGCAGTACACACCCCAGATACATCACTAAACTCTACTACACTGCAGTACTCACCCCAGATACATCACTAAACTCTACTACACTGCAGTACTCACCCCAGATACATCACTAAACTCTACTACACTGCAGTACACACCCCAGATACATCACTAAACTCTACTACACTGCAGTACACACCCCAGATACATCACTAAACTCTACTACACTGCAGTACACACCCCAGATACATCACTAAACTCTACTACACTGCAGTACACACCCCAGATACATCACTAAACTCTACTATACTGCAGTACACACCCCAGATACATCACTAAACTCTACTACACTGCAGTACACACCCCAGATACATCACTAAACTCTACTACACTGCAGTACACACCCCAGATACATCACTAAACTCTACTACACTGCAGTACACACCCCAGATACATCACTAAACTCTACTACACTGCAGTACACACCCCAGATACATTACTAAACTCTACTACACTGCAGTACACACCCCAGATACATCACTAAACTCTACTACACTGCAGTACACACCCCAGATACATCACTAAACTCGACTACACTGCAGTACACAACCCAGATACATCACTAAACTCTACTACACTGCAGTACACACCCCAGATACATCACTAAACTCTACTACACTGCAGTACACACCCCAGATACATCACTAAACTCTACTACACTGCAGTACACACCCCAGATACATCACTAAACTCTACTACACTGCAGTACACACCCCAGATACATCACTAAACTCTACTGCACTGCAGTACACACCCCAGATACATCACTAAACTCCACTATACTGCAGTACACACCCCAGATACATCACTAAACTCTACTATACTGCAGTACACACCCCAGATACATCACTGAACTCTACTACACTGCAGTACACACCCCAGATACATCACTAAACTCTACTACACTGCAGTACACACCCCAGATACATCACTAAACTCTACTACACTGCAGTACCCACCCCAGATACATCACTAAACTCTACTACACTGCAGTACACACCCCAGATACATCACTAAACTCTACTACACTGCAGTACACACCCCAGATACATCACTAAACTCTACTATACTGCAGTACACACCCCAGATACATCACTAAACTCTACTATACTGCAGTACACACCCCAGATACATCACTAAACTCGACTATACTGCAGTACACACCCCAGATACATCACTAAACTCTACTACACTGCAGTACACACCCCAGATACATCACTAAACTCTACTACACTGCAGTACACACCCCAGATACATCACTAAACTCTACTACACTGCAGTACCCACCCCAGATACATCACTAAACTCTACTATACTGCAGTACACACCCCAGATACATCACTAAACTCTACTACACTGCAGTACACACCCCAGATACATCACTAAACTCTACTACACTGCAGTGCACACCCCAGATACATCACTAAACTCTACTATACTGCAGTACACACCCCAGATACATCACTAAACTCGACTACACTGCAGTACACACCCCAGATACATCACTAAACTCTACTATACTGCAGTACACACCCCAGATACATCACTAAACTCTACTACACTGCAGTACACACCCCAGATACATCACTAAACTCTACTATACTGCAGTACACACCCCAGATACATCACTAAACTCTACTATACTGCAGTACACACCCCAGATACATCACTAAACTCTACTATACTGCAGTACACACCCCAGATACATCACTAAACTCAACTACACTGCAGTACACACCCCAGATACATCACTAAACTCTACTACACTGCAGTACACACCCCAGATACATCACTAAACTCTACTACACTGCAGTACACACCCCAGATACATCACTAAACTCTACTACACTGCAGTACACACTCCAGATACATCACTAAACTCTACTATACTGCAGTACACACCCCAGATACATCACTAAACTCGACTACACTGCAGTACACACCCCAGATACATCACTAAACTCTACTATACTGCAGTACACACCCCAGATACATCACTAAACTCTACTACACTGCAGTACACACCCCAGATACATCACTAAACTCTACTATACTGCAGTACACACCCCAGATACATCACTAAACTCTACTACACTGCAGTACACACCCCAGATACATCACTAAACTCTACTATACTGCAGTACTCACCCCAGATACATCACTAAACTCTACTACACTGCAGTACACACCCCAGATACATCACTAAACTCTACTACACTGCAGTACCCACCCCAGATACATCACTGAACTCTACTACACTGCAGTACACACCCCAGATACATCACTAAACTCTACTACACTGCAGTACACAACCCAGATACATCACTAAACTCTACTACACTGCAGTACACACCCCAGATACATTACTAAACTCTACTGCACTGCAGTACACACCCCAGATACATCACTAAACTCAACTACACTGCAGTACACACCCCAGATACATCACTAAACTCTACTACACTGCAGTACACACCCCAGATACATCACTAAACTCGACTACACTGCAGTACACACCCCAGATACATCACTAAACTCTACTACACTGCAGTACACACCCCAGATACATCACTAAACTCTACTACACTGCAGTACACACCCCAGATACATCACTAAACTCTACTATACTGCAGTACACACCCCAGATACATCACTAAACTCTACTACACTGCAGTACACACCCCAGATACATCACTAAACTCTACTATACTGCAGTACCCACCCCAGATACATCACTGAACTCTACTACACTGCAGTACACACCCCAGATACATCACTAAACTCTACTACACTGCAGTACACAACCCAGATACATCACTAAACTCTACTACACTGCAGTATACACCCCAGATACATCACTAAACTCTACTATACTGCAGTACACACCCCAGATACATCACTAAACTCTACTATACTGCAGTACACACCCCAGATACATCACTAAACTCTACTACACTGCAGTACACACCCCAGATACATCACTAAACTCTACTACACTGCAGTACACTCCCCAGATACATCACTAAACTCAACTACACTGCAGTACACACCCCAGATCCATCACTAAACTCTACTATACTGCAGTACTCACCCCAGATACATCACTAAACTCTACTATACTGCAGTACACACCCCAGATACATCACTAAACTCTACTACACTGCAGTACACACCCCAGATACATCACTGAACTCTACTACACTGCAGTACACACCCCAGATACATCACTAAACTCTACTACACTGCAGTACCCACCCCAGATACATCACTAAACTCTACTACACTGCAGTACACACCCCAGATACATCACTAAACTCTACGACACTGCAGTACACACCCCAGATACATCACTAAACTCTACTACACTGCAGTACACACCCCAGATACATCACTAAACTCTGCTACACTGCAGTACACACCCCAGATACATCACTAAACTCTACTACACTGCAGTACACACCCCAGATACATCACTCAACTCTACTACACTGCAGTACACACCCCAGATACATCACTAAACTCTACTACACTGCAGTACCCACCCCAGATACATCACTAAACTCTACTACACTGCAGTACACACCCCAGATACATCACTAAACTCTACTACACTGCAGTACACACCCCAGATACATCACTAAACTCTACTACACTGCAGTACACACCCCAGATACATCACTAAACTCAACTACACTGCAGTACACACCCCAGATACATCACTAAACTCTACTACACTGCAGTACACACCCCAGATACATCACTAAACTCTACTATACTGCAGTACCCACCCCAGATACATCACTGAACTCTACTACACTGCAGTACACACCCCAGATACATCACTAAACTCTACTATACTGCAGTACACACCCCAGATACATCACTAAACTCTACTACACTGCAGTACACACCCCAGATACATCACTAAACTCTACTACACTGCAGTACACACCCCAGATACATCACTAAACTCTACTATACTGCAGTACACACCCCAGATACATCACTAAACTCTACTACACTGCAGTACACAACCCAGATACATCACTAAACTCTACTATACTGCAGTACACACCCCAGATACATCACTAAACTCTACTACACTGCAGTACACACCCCAGATACATCACTAAACTCTACTACACTGCAGTACACACCCCAGATACATCACTAAACTCTACTACACTGCAGTACACACCCCAGATACATCACTAAACTCTACTATACTGCAGTACACACCCCAGATACATCACTAAACTCTACTATACTGCAGTACACACCCCAGATACATCACTAAACTCTACTATACTGCAGTACACACCCCAGATACATCACTAAACTCTACTACACTGCAGTACACACCCCAGATACATCACTAAACTCTACTACACTGCAGTACACACCCCAGATACATCACTAAACTCTACTATACTGCAGTACACACCCCAGATACATCACTAAACTCTACTACACTGCAGAACACACCCCAGATACATCACTAAACTCTACTACACTGCAGTACACACCCCAGATACAACACTAAACTCTACTATACTGCAGTACACACCCCAGATACATCACTAAACTCTACTATACTGCAGTACACACCCCAGATACATCACTAAACTCTACTACACTGCAGTACACACCCCAGATACATCACTAAACTCTACTACACTGCAGTACACACCCCAGATACATCACTAAACTCTACTACACTGCAGTACACACCCCAGATACATCACTAAACTCTACTACACTGCAGTACACACCCCAGATACATCACTAAACTCTACTATACTGCAGTACACACCCCAGAGACATCACTAAACTCTACTATACTGCAGTACACACCCCAGATACATCACTAAACTCTGCTATACTGCAGTACACACCCCAGATACATCACTAAACTCCACTACACTGCAGTACACACCCCAGATACATCACTAAACTCTACTATACTGCAGTACACACCCCAGATACATCACTAAACTCTACTACACTGCAGTACACACCCCAGATACATCACTAAACTCCACTACACTGCAGTACACACCCCAGATACATCACTAAACTCTACTACACTGCAGTACACACCCCAGATACATCACTAAACTCCACTACACTGCAGTACACACCCCAGATACATCACTAAACTCTACTACACTGCAGTACACACCCCAGATACATCACTAAACTCGACTACACTGCAGTACACACCCCAGATACATCACTAAACTCTACTACACTGCAGTACTCACCCCAGATACATCACTAAACTCTACTACACTGCAGTACACACCCCAGATACATCACTAAACTCTACTATACTGCAGTACTCACCCCAGATACATCACTAAACTCTACTACACTGCAGTACACACCCCAGATACATCACTAAACTCTACTACACTGCAGTACACACCCCAGATACATCACTAAACTCTACTACACTGCAGTACACACCCCAGATACATCACTAAACTCGACTACACTGCAGTACTCACCCCAGATACATCACTAAACTCTACTACACTGCAGTACACACCCCAGATACATCACTAAACTCTACTATACTGCAGTACTCACCCCAGATACATCACTAAACTCTACTACACTGCAGTACACACCCCAGATACATCACTAAACTCTACTACACTGCAGTACACACCCCAGATACATCACTAAACTCTACTACACTGCAGTACACACCCCAGATACATCACTAAACTCTACTACACTGCAGTACACACCCCAGATACATCACTAAACTCTACTATACTGCAGTACACACCCCAGATACATCACTGAACTCTACTATACTGCAGTACACACCCCAGATACATCACTAAACTCTACGATACTGCAGTACACACCCCAGATACATCACTAAACTCTACTACACTGCAGTACACACCCCAGATACATCACTAAACTCTACTACACTGCAGTACACACCCCAGATACATCACTAAACTCTACTATACTGCAGTACACACCCCAGATACATCACTAAACTCTACTATACTGCAGTACACACCCCAGATACATCACTAAACTCTACTACACTGCAGTACACACCCCAGATACATCACTAAACTCTACTACACTGCAGTACTCACCCCAGATACATCACTAAACTCTACTACACTGCAGTACACACCCCAGATACATCACTAAACTCTACTACACTGCAGTACACACCCCAGATACATCACTAAACTCGACTACACTGCAGTACACACCCCAGATACATCACTAAACTCTACTACACTGCAGTACTCACCCCAGATACATCACTAAACTCTACTATACTGCAGTACTCACCCCAGATACATCACTAAACTCTACTACACTGCAGTACACACCCCAGATACATCACTAAACTCTACTACACTGCAGTACACACCCCAGATACATCACTAAACTCTACTACACTGCAGTACACACCCCAGATACATCACTAAACTCTACTACACTGCAGTACACACCCCAGATACATCACGAAACTCTACTATACTGCAGTACTCACCCCAGATACATCACTAAACTCTACTACACTGCAGTACACACCCCAGATACATCACTAAACTCTACTACACTGCAGTACACACCCCAGATACATCACTAAACTCTACTACACTGCAGTACACACCCCAGATACATCACTAAACTCGACTACACTGCAGTACTCACCCCAGATACATCACTAAACTCTACTACACTGCAGTACACACCCCAGATACATCACTAAAGTCTACTATACTGCAGTACTCACCCCAGATACATCACTAAACTCTACTACACTGCAGTACACACCCCAGATACATCACTAAACTCTACTACACTGCAGTACACACCCCAGATACATCACTAAACTCTACTACACTGCAGTACTCACCCCAGATACATCACTAAACTCTACTACACTGCAGTACACACCCCAGATACATCACTAAACTCTACTACACTGCAGTACACACCCCAGATACATCACTAAACTCTACTATACTGCAGTACACACCCCAGATACATCACTAAACTCTACTACACTGCAGAACCAACCCCAGATACATCACTAAACTCTACTACACTGCAGTACACACCCCAGATACATCACTAAACTCTACTACACTGCAGTACACACCCCAGATACATCACTAAACTCTACTACACTGCAGTACACACCCCAGATACATCACTAAACTCGACTACACTGCAGTACACACCCCAGATACATCACTAAACTCTACTACACTGCAGTACTCACCCCAGATACATCACTAAACTCTACTACACTGCAGTACACACCCCAGATACATCACTAAACTCGACTACACTGCAGTACACACCCCAGATACATCACTAAACTCTACTACACTGCAGTACACACCCCAGATACATCACTAAACTCGACTACACTGCAGTACACACCCCAGATACATCACTAAACTCTACTACACTGCAGTACACACCCCAGATACATCACTAAACTCTACTACACTGCAGGACACACCCCAGATACATCACTAAACTCTACTACACTGCAGTACACACCCCAGATACATCACTAAACTCAACTACACTGCAGTACACACCCCAGATACATCACAAAACTCTACTACACTGCAGTACTCACCCCAGATACATCACTAAACTCTACTACACTGCAGTACACACCCCAGATACATCACTAAACTCTACTACACTGCAGTACACACCCCAGATACATCACAAAACTCTACTACACTGCAGTACTCACCCCAGATACATCACTAAACTCTACTACACTGCAGTACACACCCCAGATACATCACTAAACTCTACTATACTGCAGTACACACCCCAGATACATCACTAAACTCTACTACACTGCAGTACACACCCCAGATACATCACAAAACTCTACTACACTGCAGTACACACCCCAGATACATCACTAAACTCTACTACACTGCAGTACACACCCCAGATACATCACTAAACTCTACTATACTGCAGTACACACCCCAGATACATCACTAAACTCTACTACACTGCAGTACACACCCCAGATACATCACTGAACTCTACTACACTGCAGTACACACCCCAGATACATCACTAAACTCTACTACACTGCAGTACACACCCCAGATACATCACTAAACTCGACTACACTGCAGTACACACCCCAGATACATCACTAAACTCTACTACACTGCAGTACACACCCCAGATACATCACTAAACTCTACTACACTGCAGTACACACCCCAGATACATCACTAAACTCTACTACACTGCAGTACACACCCCAGATACATCACTAAACTCTACTACACTGCAGTACACACCCCAGATACATCACTAAACTCTACTACACTGCAGTACTCACCCCAGATACATCACTAAACTCTACTATACTGCAGTACACACCCCAGATACATCACTAAACTCTACTACACTGCAGTACACACCCCAGATACATCACTAAACTCTACTACACTGCAGTATACACCCCAGATACATCACTAAACTCTACTACACTGCAGTACACACCCCAGATACATCACTAAACTCTACTATACTGCAGTACTCACCCCAGATACATCACTAAACTCTACTACACTGCAGTACTCACCCCAGATACATCACTAAACTCTACTATACTGCAGTACTCACCCCAGATACATCACTAAACTCTACTACACTGCAGTACACACCCCAGATACATCACTAAACTCTACTACACTGCAGTATACACCCCAGATACATCACTAAACTCTACTACACTGCAGTACACACCCCAGATACATCACTAAACTCTACTATACTGCAGTACACACCCCAGATACATCACTAAACTCTACTACACTGCAGTACACACCCCAGATACATCACTAAACTCTACTACACTGCAGTACCCACCCCAGATACATCACTAAACTCTACTGCACTGCAGTACACACCCCAGATACATCACTAAACTCTACGACACTGCAGTACACATCCCAGATACATCATTAAACTCGACTACACTGCAGTACACACCCCAGATACATCACTAAACTCAACTACACTGCAGTACACACCCCAGATACATCACTAAACTCTACTACACTGCAGTACACACCCCAGATACATCACTAAACTCTACTACACTGCAGTACACACCCCAGATACATCACTAAACTCTACTACACTGCAGTACACACCCCAGATACATCACTAAACTCTACTACACTGCAGTACACACCCCAGATACATCACGAAACTCTACTACACTGCAGTACACACCCCAGATACATCACTAAACTCTACTACACTGCAGTACACACCCCAGATACATCACTAAACTCTACTACACTGCAGTACACACCCCAGATACATCACTAAACTCTACTACACTGCAGTACACACTCCAGATACATCACTAAACTCTACTATACTGCAGTACACACCCCAGATACATCACTAAACTCGACTACACTGCAGTACACACCCCAGATACATCACTAAACTCTACTATACTGCAGTACACACCCCAGATACATCACTAAACTCTACTACACTGCAGTGCACACCCCAGATACATCACTAAACTCTACTATACTGCAGTACCCACCCCAGATACATCACTGAACTCTACTACACTGCAGTACACACCCCAGATACATCACTAAACTCTACTACACTGCAGTACACAACCCAGATACATCACTAAACTCTACTACACTGCAGTACACACCCCAGATACATCACTAAACTCTACTATACTGCAGTACACACCCCAGATACATCACTAAACTCTACTATACTGCAGTACACACCCCAGATACATCACTAAACTCTACTACACTGCAGTACACACCCCAGATACATTACTAAACTCTACTACACTGCAGTACACACCCCAGATACATCACTAAACTCAACTACACTGCAGTACACACCCCAGATACATCACTAAACTCTACTACACTGCAGTACACACCCCAGATACATCACTAAACTCGACTACACTGCAGTACACACCCCAGATACATCACTAAACTCTACTACACTGCAGTACACACCCCAGATACATCACTAAACTCTACTACACTGCAGTACACACCCCAGATACATCACTAAACTCTACTATACTGCAGTACACACCCCAGATACATCACTAAACTCTACTACACTGCAGTACACACCCCAGATACATCACTAAACTCTACTATACTGCAGTACCCACCCCAGATACATCACTGAACTCTACTACACTGCAGTACACACCCCAGATACATCACTAAACTCTACTACACTGCAGTACACAACCCAGATACATCACTAAACTCTACTACACTGCAGTATACACCCCAGATACATCACTAAACTCTACTATACTGCAGTACACACCCCAGATACATCACTAAACTCTACTATACTGCAGTACACACCCCAGATACATCACTAAACTCTACTACACTGCAGTACACACCCCAGATACATCACTAAACTCTACTACACTGCAGTACACTCCCCAGATACATCACTAAACTCAACTACACTGCAGTACACACCCCAGATCCATCACTAAACTCTACTACACTGCAGTACTCACCCCAGATACATCACTAAACTCTACTATACTGCAGTACACACCCCAGATACATCACTAAACTCTACTATACTGCAGTACACACCCCAGATACATCACTAAACTCTACTACACTGCAGTACACACCCCAGATACATCACTAAACTCTACTATACTGCAGTACTCACCCCAGATACATCACTAAACTCTACTATACTGCAGTACACACCCCAGATACATCACTAAACTCTACTACACTGCAGTACACACCCCAGATACATCACTGAACTCTACTACACTGCAGTACACACCCCAGATACATCACTAAACTCTACTACACTGCAGTACCCACCCCAGATACATCACTAAACTCGACTATACTGCAGTACACACCCCAGATACATCACTAAACTCTACTACACTGCAGTACCCACCCCAGATACATCACTAAACTCTACTACACTGCAGTACACACCCCAGATACATCACTAAACTCTACGACACTGCAGTACACACCCCAGATACATCACTAAACTCTACTACACTGCAGTACCCACCCCAGATACATCACTAAACTCTACTACACTGCAGTACACACCCCAGATACATCACTAAACTCTACTACACTGCAGTACACACCCCAGATACATCACTAAACTCTACTACACTGCAGTACACATCACAGATACATCACTAAACTCTACTACACTGCAGTACACACCCCAGATACATCACTAAACTCAACTACACTGCAGTACACACCCCAGATACATCACTAAACTCTACTACACTGCAGTACACACCCCAGATACATCACTAAACTCTACTATACTGCAGTACCCACCCCAGATACATCACTGAACTCTACTACACTGCAGTACACACCCCAGATACATCACTAAACTCTACTACACTGCAGTACACAACCCAGATACATCACTAAACTCTACTATACTGCAGTACACACCCCAGATACATCACTAAACTCTACTACACTGCAGTACACACCCCAGATACATCACTAAACTCTACTACACTGCAGTACACACCCCAGATACATCACTAAACTCTACTACACTGCAGGACACACCCCAGATACATCACTAAACTCTACTATACTGCAGTACACACCCCAGATACATCACTAAACTCTACTATACTGCAGTACACACCCCAGATACATCACTAAACTCTGCTATACTGCAGTACACACCCCAGATACATCACTAAACTCCACTACACTGCAGTACACACCCCAGATACATCACTAAACTCTACTATACTGCAGTACACACCCCAGATACATCACTAAACTCTACTACACTGCAGTACACACCCCAGATACATCACTAAACTCCACTACACTGCAGTACACACCCCAGATACATCACTAAACTCTACTACACTGCAGTACACACCCCAGATACATCACTAAACTCTACTACACTGCAGTACACACCCCAGATACATCACTAAACTCTACTACACTGCAGTACACATCCCAGATACATCACTAAACTCTACTACACTGCAGTACACACCCCAGATACATCACTAAACTCTACTACACTGCAGTACACACCCCAGATACATCACTAAACTCTACTACACTGCAGTACACACCCCAGATACATCACTAAACTCTACTACACTGCAGTACACACTCCAGATACATCACTAAACTCTACTATACTGCAGTACACACCCCAGATACATCACTAAACTCTACTATACTGCAGTACACACCCCAGATACATCACTAAACTCTACTACACTGCAGTACACACCCCAGATACATCACTAAACTCTACTACACTGCAGTACACACCCCAGATACATCACTAAACTCTACTACACTGCAGGACACACCCCAGATACATCACTAAACTCTACTACACTGCAGTACACACCCCAGATACATCACTAAACTCTACTATACTGCAGTACACACCCCAGATACATCACTAAACTCTACTACACTGCAGTACACACCCCAGATACATCACTAAACTCTACTACACTGCAGTACACACCCCAGATACATCACTAAACTCTACTACACTGCAGGACACACCCCAGATACATCACTAAACTCTACTACACTGCAGTACTCACCCCAGATACATCACTAAACTCTACTACACTGCAGTACACACCCCAGATACATCACTAAACTCTACTACACTGCAGTACACACCCCAGATACATCACTAAACTCTACTATACTGCAGTACACACCCCAGATACATCACTAAACTCTACTATACTGCAGTACACACCCCAGATACATCACTAAACTCTACAACACTGCAGTACACACCCCAGATACATCACTAAACTCTACTATACTGCAGTGCACACCCCAGATACATCACTAAACTCTGCTATACTGCAGTACTCACCCCAGATACATCACTAAACTCTACTATACTGCAGTACACACCCCAGATACATCACTAAACTCTACTACACTGCAGTACACACCCCAGATACATCACTAAACTCGACTACACTGCAGTACACACCCCAGATACATCACTAAACTCTACTACACTGCAGTACTCACCCCAGATACATCACTAAACTCTACTACACTGCAGTACACACCCCAGATACATCACTAAACTCTACTATACTGCAGTACTCACCCCAGATACATCACTAAACTCTACTACACTGCAGTACACACCCCAGATACATCACTAAACTCTACTACACTGCAGTACACACCCCAGATACATCACTAAACTCTACTACACTGCAGTACACACCCCAGATACATCACTAAACTCTACTACACTGCAGTACACACCCCAGATACATCACTAAACTCTACTACACTGCAGTACACACCCCAGATACATCACTAAACTCTACTACACTGCAGTACACACCCCAGATACATCACTAAACTCTACTATACTGCAGTACACACCCCAGATACATCACTAAACTCTACTACACTGCAGTACACACCCCAGATACATCACTAAACTCTACTACACTGCAGTACACACCCCAGATACATCACTAAACTCTACTACACTGCAGTACACACCCCAGATACATCACTAAACTCTACTACACTGCAGTACACACCCCAGATACATCACTAAACTCTACTACACTGCAGTACACACCCCAGATACATCACTAAACTCTACTACACTGCAGTACACACCCCAGATACATCACTAAACTCTACTACACTGCAGTACACACCCCAGATACATCACTAAACTCTACTATACTGCAGTACACACCCCAGATACATCACTAAACTCTACTACACTGCAGTACACACCCCAGATACATCACTAAACTCTACTACACTGCAGTACACAACCCAGATACATCACTAAACTCCACTACACTGCAGTACACACCCCAGATACATCACTAAACTCTACGACACTGCAGTACACACCCCAGATACATCACGAAACTCCACTACACTGCAGTACACACCCCAGATACATCACTAAACTCTACTACACTGCAGTACACACCCCAGATACATCACTAAACTCTACTACACTGCAGTACACACCCCAGATACATCACGAAACTCCACTACACTGCAGTACACACCCCAGATACATCACTAAACTCTACTACACTGCAGTACACAACCCAGATACATCACTAAACTCTACAATACTGCAGTACACACCCCAGATACATCACTAAACTCTACTACACTGCAGTACACACCCCAGATACATCACTAAACTCTACTACACTGCAGTACACACCCCAGATACATCACTAAACTCTACTATACTGCAGTACACACCCCAGATACATCACTAAACTCTACTACACTGCAGTACACACCCCAGATACATCACTAAACTCTACTACACTGCAGTACACACCCCAGATACATCACTAAACTCTACTACACTGCAGTACACACCCCAGATACATCACTAAACTCTACTATACTGCAGTACACACCCCAGATACATCACTAAACTCTACTACACTGCAGTACACAACCCAGATACATCACTAAACTCTACAATACTGCAGTACACACCCCAGATACATCACTAAACTCTACTATACTGCAGTACACACCCCAGATACATCACTAAACTCTACTACACTGCAGTACACACCCCAGATACATCACTAAACTCTACTACACTGCAGTACACACCCCAGATACATCACTAAACTCTACTACACTGCAGTACACACCCCAGATACATCACTAAACTCTACTATACTGCAGTACACACCCCAGATACATCACTAAACTCTACTATACTGCAGTACTCACCCCAGATACATCACTAAACTCTACTATACTGCAGTACACACCCCAGATACATCACAAAACTCTACTACACTGCAGTACACACCCCAGATACATCACTAAACTCTACTACACTGCAGTACACACCCCAGATACATCACTAAACTCTACTATACTGCAGTACACACCCCAGATACATCACTAAACTCTACTGCACTGCAGTACACACCCCAGATACATCACTAAACTCTACTACACTGCAGTACCCACCCCAGACACATCACTAAACTCTACTACACTGCAGTACACACCCCAGATACATCACTAAACTCTACTATACTGCAGTACACACCCCAGATACATCACTAAACTCTACTATACTGCAGTACTCACCCCAGATACATCACTAAACTCTACTACACTGCAGTACCCACCCCAGACACATCACTAAACTCTACTACACTGCAGCACACACCTCAGATACATCACTAAACTCTACTACACTGCAGTACACACCCCAGATACATCACTAAACTCTACTACACTGCAGTACACACCCCAGATACATCACTGAACTCTACTACACTGCAGTACACACCCCAGATACATCACTAAACTCGACTACACTGCAGTACACACCCCAGATACATCACTAAACTCTACTACACTGCAGTACCCACCCCAGATACATCACTAAACTCTACTACACTGCAGTACACACCCCAGATACATCACTAAACTCTACTACACTGCAGTACACACCCCAGATACATCACTAAACTCTACTACACTGCAGTACACACCCCAGATACATCACTAAACTCTACTACACTGCAGTACACACCCCAGATACATCACTAAACTCTACTACACTGCAGTACACACCCCAGATACATCACTAAACTCTACTATACTGCAGTACACACCCCAGATACATCACTAAACTCTACTACACTGCAGTACACACCCCAGATACATCACTAAACTCTACTACACTGCAGTACACACCCCAGATACATCACTAAACTCTACTATACTGCAGTACACACCCCAGATACATCACTAAACTCTACTATACTGCAGTACACACCCCAGATACATCACTAAACTCTACTACACTGCAGTACACACCCCAGATACATCACTAAACTCTACTACACTGCAGTACCCACCCCAGATACATCACTAAACTCTACTACACTGCAGTACACACCCCAGATACATCACTAAACTCTACTATACTGCAGTACACACCCCAGATACATCACTAAACTCTACTACACTGCAGTACACACCCCAGATACATCACGAAACTCTACTACACTGCAGTACACACCCCAGATACATCACGAAACTCGACTACACTGCAGTACACACCCCAGATGCATCACTAAACTCTACTACACTGCAGTACACACCCCAGATACATCACTAAACTCTACTACACTGCAGTACACACCCCAGATACATCACTAAACTCTACTACACTGCAGTGCACACCCCAGATACATCACTAAACTCTACTATACTGCAGTACACACCCCAGATACATCACTAAACTCTACTACACTGCAGTACACACCCCAGATACATCACTAAACTCTACTACACTGCAGTACACACCCCAGATACATCACTAAACTCTACTACACTGCAGTACACACCCCAGATACATCACTAAACTCTACTACACTGCAGTACACACCCCAGATACATCACTAAACTCTACTATACTGCAGTACACACCCCAGATACATCACTAAACTCTACTATACTGCAGTACACACCCCAGATACATCACTAAACTCTACTACACTGCAGTACACACCCCAGATACATCACTAAAGTCTACTACACTGCAGTGCACACCCCAGATACATCACTAAACTCTAATATACTGCAGTACCCACCCCAGATACATCACTGAACTCTACTACACTGCAGTACACACCCCAGATACATCACTAAACTCTACTACACTGCAGTACACACCCCAGATACATCACTAAACTCTACTACACTGCAGTACACACCCCAGATACATCACTAAACTCTACTATACTGCAGTACCCACCCCAGATACATCACTAAACTCTACTATACTGCAGTACACACCCCAGATACATCACTAAACTCTACTACACTGCAGTACACACCCCAGATACATCACTAAACTCTACAATACTGCAGTACACACCCCAGATACATCACTAAACTCTACTATACTGCAGTACACACCCCAGATACATCACTAAACTCTACTACACTGCAGTACACACCCCAGATACATCACTAAACTCAACTACACTGCAGTACACACCCCAGATACATCACTAAACTCTACTATACTGCAGTACTCACCCCAGATACATCACTAAACTCTACTATACTGCAGTACACACCCCAGATACATCACTAAACTCTACTACACTGCAGTACACACCCCAGATACATCACTAAACTCTACTACACTGCAGTACACACCCCAGATACATCACTCAACTCTACTACACTGCAGTACACACCCCAGATACATCACTAAACTCTACTACACTGCAGTACACACCCCAGATACATCACTAAACTCTACTACACTGCAGTACCCACCCCAGATACATCACTAAACTCTACTACACTGCAGTACACACCCCAGATACATCACTAAACTCTACTACACTGCAGTACACACCCCAGATACATCACTAAACTCTACTACACTGCAGTACACATCCCAGATACATCACTAAACTCTACTACACTGCAGTACACATCCCAGATACATCACTAAACTCTACTACACTGCAGTACACACCCCAGATACATCACTAAACTCAACTACACTGCAGTACACACCCCAGATACATCACTAAACTCTACTACACTGCAGTACACACCCCAGATACATCACTAAACTCTACTACACTGCAGTACACACCCCAGATACATCACTAAACTCTACTACACTGCAGTACACACCCCAGATACATCACTAAACTCTACTACACTGCAGTACACACCCCAGATACATCACTAAACTCTACTACACTGCAGTACACACCCCAGATACATCACTAAACTCTACTACACTGCAGTACACACCCCAGATACATCACGAAACTCTACTACACTGCAGTACACACCCCAGATACATCACTAAACTCTACTATACTGCAGTACACACCCCAGATACATCACTAAACTCTACTATACTGCAGTACTCACCCCAGATACATCACTAAACTCTACTATACTGCAGTACACACCCCAGATACATCACTAAACTCTACTACACTGCAGTACACACCCCAGATACATCACTAAACTCTACTATACTGCAGTACACACCCCAGATACATCACTAAACTCTACTACACTGCAGTACACACCCCAGATACATCACTAAACTCTACTACACTGCAGTACACACCCCAGATACATCACTAAACTCTACTATACTGCAGTACACACCCCAGATACATCACTAAACTCTACTACACTGCAGTGCACACCCCAGATACATCACTAAACTCTACTACACTGCAGTACACACCCCAGATACATCACTAAACTCTACTACACTGCAGTACACACCCCAGATACATCACTAAACTCTACTATACTGCAGTACACACCCCAGATACATCACTAAACTCTACTACACTGCAGTACACACCCCAGATACATCACTAAACTCTACTATACTGCAGTACACACCCCAGATACATCACTAAACTCTACTACACTGCAGTACACAACCCAGATACATCACTAAACTCTACTACACTGCAGTACACACCCCAGATACATCACTAAACTCTACTATACTGCAGTACACACCCCAGATACATCACTAAACTCTACTATACTGCAGTACACACCCCAGATACATCACTAAACTCTACTACACTGCAGTACACACCCCAGATACATCACTAAACTCTACTACACTGCAGTACACACCCCAGATACATCACTAAACTCTACTACACTGCAGTACACACCCCAGATACATCACTAAACTCTACTACACTGCAGTACACACCCCAGATACATCACGAAACTCTACTACACTGCAGTACACACCCCAGATACATCACGAAACTCTACTATAATGCAGTGCACACCTCAGATACATCACTAAACTCTACAACACTGCAGAACACACCCCAGATACATCACTAAACTCTACTACACTGCAGTACACACCCCAGATACATCACTAAACTCTACTATACTGCAGTACACACCCCAGATACATCACGAAACTCTACTGCACTGCAGTACACACCCCAGATACATCACTAAACTCTACCACACTGCAGTACACACCCCAGATACATCACTAAACTCTACTACACTGCAGTACACACCCCAGATACATCACTAAACTCTACTACACTGCAGTACACACCCCAGATACATCACTAAACTCTACTATACTGCAGTACACACCCCAGATACATCACTAAACTCTACGACACTGCAGTACACACCCCAGATACATCACTAAACTCTACTACACTGCAGTACACACCCCAGATACATCACTAAACTCTACTACACTGCAGTACACACCCCAGATACATCACTAAACTCTACTATACTGCAGTACTCACCCCAGATACATCACTAAACTCTACTACACTGCAGTACACACCCCAGATACATCACTAAACTCTACTACACTGCAGTACACACCCCAGATAATCACTAAACTCTACTATACTGCAGTACACACCCCAGATACATCACTAAACTCTACGACACTGCAGTACACACCCCAGATACATCACTAAACTCTACTACACTGCAGTACACACCCCAGATACATCACTAAACTCTACTACACTGCAGTACACACCCCAGATACATCACTAAACTCTACTACACTGCAGTACACACCCCAGATACATCACTAAACTCTACTATACTGCAGTACACACCCCAGATACATCACTAAACTCTACGACACTGCAGTACACACCCCAGATACATCACTAAACTCTACTACACTGCAGTACACACCCCAGATACATCACTAAACTCTACTACACTGCAGTACACACCCCAGATACATCACTAAACTCTACTACACTGCAGTACTCACCCCAGATACATCACTAAACTCTACTACACTGCAGTACACACCCCAGATACATCACTAAACTCTACTACACTGCAGTACACACCCCAGATACATCACTAAACTCTACAACACTGCAGTACACACCCCAGAGACATCACTAAACTCTACTACACTGCAGTACACACCCCAGATACATCACTAAACTCTACTATACTGCAGTACACACCCCAGATACATCACTAAACTCTACTATACTGCAGTACACACCCCAGATACATCACTAAACTCCACTACACTGCAGTACACACCCCAGATACATCACTAAACTCTACTACACTGCAGCACACAACCCAGATACATCACTAAACTCTACTACACTGCAGTACACACCCCAGATACATCACTAAACTCTACTATACTGCAGTACACACCCCAGATACATCACTAAACTCTCCTATACTGCAGTACACACCCCAGATACATCACTAAACTCTACTACACTGCAGTACACACCCCAGATACATTACTAAACTCTACTACACTGCAGTACACACCCCAGATACATCACTAAACTCTACTATACTGCAGTACTCACCCCAGATACATCACTAAACTCTACTATACTGCAGTACTCACCCCAGATACATCACTAAACTCTACTACACTGCAGTACACACCCCAGATACATCACTAAACTCTACTACACTGCAGTACACACCCCAGATACATCACTAAACTCTACTACACTGCAGTACACACCCCAGATACATCACTAAACTCTACTACACTGCAGTACACACCCCAGATACATCACTAAACTCTACTACACTGCAGTACACACCCCAGATACATCACTAAACTCTACTACACTGCAGTACACACCCCAGATACATCACTAAACTCTACTATACTGCAGTACACACCCCAGATACATCACTAAACTCTACTACACTGCAGTACACACGCCAGATACATCACTAAACTCTACTAAACTGCAGTACACACCCCAGATACATCACTAAACTCTGCTACACTGCAGTACACACCCCAGATACATCACTAAACTCTACTATACTGCAGTACACACCCCAGATACATCACTAAACTCTACTACACTGCAGTACACACGCCAGATACATCACTAAACTCTACTAAACTGCAGTACACACCCCAGATACATTACTAAACTCTACTACACTGCAGTACCCACCCCAGATACATCACTAAACTCTACTATACTGCAGTACACACCCCAGATACATCACTAAACTCTACTATACTGCAGTACTCACCCCAGATGCATCACTAAACTCTACTATACTGCAGTACTCACCCCAGATACATCACTAAACTCTACTACACTGCAGTACACACCCCAGATACATCACTAAACTCTACTGCACTGCAGTACCCACCCCAGATACATCACTAAACTCTACTATACTGCAGTACACACCCCAGATACATCACTAAACTCTACTACACTGCAGTACACACCCCAGATACATCACTAAACTCTACTACACTGCAGTACACACCCCAGATACATCACTAAACTCTACTACACTGCAGTACACACCCCAGATACATCACTAAACTGTAATACACTGCAGTACACATCCCAGATACATCACTAAACTCTACTACACTGCAGTACACACCCCAGATACATCACTAAACTCTACTACACTGCAGTACACACCCCAGATACATCACTAAACTCTACTACACTGCAGTACACACCCCAGATACATCACTAAACTCTACTCTACTGCAGTACACACCCCAGATACATCACTGAACTTTACTATACTGCAGTGCACACCCCAGATACATCACTAAACTCTACTATACTGCAGTACACACCCCAGATACATCACTAAACTCTACTACACTGCAGTACACACCCCAGATACATCACTAAACTCTACTATACTGCAGTACACACCCCAGATACATCACTAAACTCTACTACACTGCAGTACACACCCCAGATACATCACTAAACTCTACTATACTGCAGTACTCACCCCAGATACATCACTAAACTCTACTATACTGCAGTACTCACCCCAGATACATCACTAAACTCTACTACACTGCAGTACACACCCCAGATACATCACTAAACTCTACTATACTGCAGTACTCACCCCAGATACATCACTAAACTCTACTATACTGCAGTACACACCCCAGATACATCACTAAACTCTACTACACTGCAGTACACACCCCAGATACATCACTAAACTCTACTACACTGCAGTACACACCCCAGATACATCACTAAACTCTACTACACTGCAGTACACACCCCAGATACATCACTAAACTCTACTATACTGCAGTACACACCCCAGATACATCACTAAACTCTACTACACTGCAGTACCCACCCCAGATACATCACTAAACTCTACTATACTGCAGTACACACGCCAGATACATCACTAAACTCTACTACACTGCAGAACCAACCCCAGATACATCACTAAACTCTACTACACTGCAGTACACACCCCAGATACATCACTAAACTCTACTACACTGCAGTACACACCCCAGAAACATCACTAAACTCTACTACACTGCAGTACACACCCCAGATAATCACTAAACTCTACTATACTGCAGTACACACCCCAGATACATCACTAAACTCTACTATACTGCAGTACACACCCCAGATACATCACTAAACTCTCCTACACTGCAGTACACACCCCAGATACATCACTAAACTCAACTACACTGCAGTACACACCCCAGATACATCACTAAACTCTACTATACTGCAGTACACACCCCAGATACATCACTAAACTCTACTACACTGCAGTACACACCCCAGATACATCACTAAACTCTACTACACTGCAGTACACACCCCAGATACATCACTAAACTCTACTACACTGCAGTACACACCCCAGATACATCACTAAACTCTGCTCCACTGCAGTACACACCCCAGATACATCACTAAACTCTACTACACTGCAGTACACACCCCAGATACATCACTAAACTCTACTACACTGCAGTACACACCCCAGATACATCACTAAACTCTACTATACTGCAGTACACACCCCAGATACATCACTAAACTCTACTATACTGCAGTACACACCCCAGATACATCACTAAACTCTACTACACTGCAGTACCCACCCCAGATACATCACTAAACTCTACTACACTGCAGTACCCACCCCAGATACATCACTAAACTCAACTACACTGCAGTGCACACCCCAGATACATCACTAAACTCTACTACACTGCAGTACACACCCCAGATACATCACTAAACTCTACTACACTGCAGTACACACCCCAGATACATCACTAAACTCTACTACACTGCAGTACACACCCCAGATACATCACTAAACTCTACTACACTGCAGTACACACCCCAGATACATCACTAAACTCTACTACACTGCAGTACTCACCCCAGATACATCACTAAACTCTACTACACTGCAGTACACACCCCAGATACATCACTAAACTCTGCTATACTGCAGTACACACCCCAGATACATCACTAAACTCTGCTATACTGCAGTACACACCCCAGATACATCACTAAACTCTGCTATACTGCAGTACACACCCCAGATACATCACTAAACTCTACTACACTGCAGTACACACCCCAGATACATCACTAAACTCTACTACACTGCAGTACCGACCCCAGATACATCACTAAACTCTACTATACTGCAGTACACACCCCAGATACATCACTAAACTCTACTACACTGCAGTACACACCCCAGATACATCACTAAACTCTACTACACTGCAGTACACACCCCAGATACATCACTAAACTCTACTACACTGCAGTACACAACCCAGATACATCACTAAACTCTACTACACTGCAGTACTCACCCCAGATACATCACTAAACTCTACTACACTGCAGTACACACCCCAGATACATCACTAAACTCTACTACACTGCAGTACACACCCCAGATACATCACTAAACTCTACTACACTGCAGTACACACCCCAGATACATCACTAAACTCTACTACACTGCAGTACTCACCCCAGATACATCACTAAACTCTACTACACTGCAGTACACACCCCAGATACATCACTAAACTCTACTGCACTGCAGTACACATCCCAGATACATCACTAAACTCTACTATACTGCAGTACACACCCCAGATACATCACTAAACTCTACTACACTGCAGTACACACCCCAGATACATCACTAAACTCTACTACACTGCAGTACACACCCCAGATACATCACTAAACTCTACTACACTGCAGTACACACCCCAGATACATCACTAAACTCAACTACACTGCAGTACACACCCCAGATACATCACTAAACTCTACTACACTGCAGTACACACCCCAGATACATCACTAAACTCTACTGCACTGCAGTACCCACCCCAGATACATCACTAAACTCTACTACACTGCAGTACACACCCCAGATACATCACTAAACTCAACTACACTGCAGTACACACCCCAGATACATCACTAAACTCTACTACACTGCAGTACACACCCCAGATACATCACTAAACTCTACTACACTGCAGTACACACCCCAGATACATCACTAAACTCTACTACACTGCAGTACACACCCCAGATACATCACTAAACTCAACTACACTGCAGTACACACCCCAGATACATCACTAAACTCTACTACACTGCAGTACACACCCCAGATACATCACTAAACTCTACTACACTGCAGTACACACCCCAGATACATCACGAAACTCTACTATACTGCAGTACACACCCCAGATACATCACTAAACTCTACTACACTGCAGTACACACCCCAGATACATCACTAAACTCTACTATACTGCAGTACACACCCCAGATACATCACTAAACTCTACTACACTGCAGTACACACCCCAGATACATCACTAAACTCTACTATACTGCAGTACACACCCCAGATACATCACTAAACTCTACTATACTGCAGTACACACCCCAGATACATCACTAAACTCTACTACACTGCAGTGCACACCCCAGATACATCACTAAACTCTACTATACTGCAGTACACACCCCAGATACATCACTAAACTCTACTACACTGCAGTACACACCCCAGATACATCACTAAACTCTACTACACTGCAGTACACACCCCAGATACATCACTAAACTCTACTACACTGCAGTACACACCCCAGATACATCACTAAACTCTACTATACTGCAGTACACACCCCAGATACATCACTAAACTCTACTACACTGCAGTACCCACCCCAGATACATCACTAAACTCTACTATACTGCAGTACACACCCCAGATACATCACTAAACTCTACTACACTGCAGAACCAACCCCAGATACATCACTAAACTCTACTACACTGCAGTACACACCCCAGATACATCACTAAACTCTACTACACTGCAGTACACACCCCAGATACATCACTAAACTCTACTACACTGCAGTACACACCCCAGATACATCACTAAACTCTACTACACTGCAGTACACACCCCAGATACATCACTAAACTCTACTACACTGCAGTACACACCCCAGATACATCACTAAACTCTACTATACTGCAGTACACACCCCAGATACATCACTAAACTCTACTACACTGCAGTACCCACCCCAGATACATCACTAAACTCTACTACACTGCAGTACACACACCAGATACATCACTAAACTCTACTATACTGCAGTACACACCCCAGATACATCACTAAACTCTACTACACTGCAGTACACACCCCAGATACATCACTAAACTTTACTACACTGTAAGTAGCCATCCCAGATAAATCAGTAAGCTAGTTCATATTACTAGTTCCAGATACACCTGTAACTTTGCACAACAGTTGTGCACTGAAGAAACACCATTAATGGCAGATAACCCCGATCTCCACCTTGTACACACCATTAACCTCGAGTGCATTGTGTGGTCGTTTGTGAAGTACTGCGTGTGTGCGTGTGTGTGTGTGATAATCTCTCATTGTACTGGTGAACTGCCCCAGTTAAATAAATCAGTGTCAGGCCTGTGTGCAGTGTACACACTGAGAATTGTGTGTCGTCTCACACTGCTTCTGTTTGCAAAGATTGAAGTATAATTTTCACCTTGGATCCTGGTTTAAAATTATCATCCTTTTTTTCAAATCTCTCCATGGCCTCGCCCCTCCATATAACCTCTCTGTAACCTCCTCCAGCTCTACAACCCCCTGAGATCTCTCTGCTCCTTCAATTCTGGCCTCTTGCACATCTCCAATATTCATCGTTCCACCATTGGTGGTGGTGGCTTGGCCCTGGGCTCTGGAATTCCATCCTTAAACCTCCCAACCTCTGTATCTCTCTCCTTTAAGACGCTCCTTAAAACCCACCTCTTTGACCAAGCTTCTGGTCACTTGTCATAATATCTCCTTATGTGGCTCAGTTTTTAGTCTGATTACGCTCGTTGGGACGTTTTACTACGTTAAAGACGCTATATAAATGCAAGTTGTTGTTGTTTTGGATAGCTGAATAGAATTGAAAAATAACACAAGGGACAGCAGTCTGTCACTGTCCATGTAAGACTCCAGTCTCTCATATTCCTGGTGAATTGCCCCAGTTAAACAAGTGAGAGCCAGTCCTGTGTGCAGTGTGCACCGTCAGAAGTGTGTGCAATGATTTGGAATTGTATTCCTGAATTGAGAGAGGTGCAATGGACCACATCAATAATATGGACAAGCCAATCACAGAGTCTGTGCCTGATGGGTCAGCACCAACACTGTAAGGCCACAGCTTTAATTATCGTTTGTAAAGAACAAATCCTGGGGCTGCTTCACTTTAAATTTCTGTCATGCCCATTGGAACATAATTATTACATAATACACAGGAGAAAAAGGAACTGTTGTCAACCTGTTTGTTCAAGTGACTGTGAGTAATATCAGTAATGATGCAGCTCAATTATCTCACTGGAGGTTTCTCACCAAAATAAATAGGGATTCCTTTCAACGTGGGACTCAGTGTCGGACAGACTTTCTGCTTCCAGCACCAACACACATCGTGGATTCTCACAGAAAATGGACCAACTCAGGATTCTCTGGATAATTTATGTGGCCGAGCTGATTTACTACTGTATTCTTGCAGTTGTTGGAGTTTCTGGTGAGTCCTGAAGACCAATTATTAACTCAATCTGTCTCTGTTTACCTTTGTTGCTCTCACTGTTCCTCCTGGGGGTCTGATAATCTGCTATGGTTGTCTTGATGTGTTTGTTGTTCAGTCACTCATTCACTGGCACCACTTCAATGAATGATGTGTCCCAATTTTCTGTGACATCTTTAATCTGATATCTGGACTGAAGCTGCTGTCTGCTTTGACTCTAACACAAGCAGTGCTGTCCACCTCTTGTCTTGATTGAATGTCCTGTAAATCAGGGTTGGGACTGAGACTGACATCACATTACAAGTGTTATTATCAGTGAGCTGCCCTTGTATGGTTATAACTGGGGTACACGAGCAATATATGGGGCAGCAAAGTACTTTTGTATTTTACAGTTATATTCCAGTGTATTCATTCCCATGTGTGGGAGAGCTCCAGGCATTTCTGTACTCCTGTGGTGACTGACTTTCTTTCATCTCCTGATGTATTTCACTCTAAGTCTCTGCTTGGCTCAGCGTTATCACTGTGGGCTCTGAGTCAGGAGGTCATGGTAACGGGTTCAATCCCCACTGGAGGGCTTCAGTATATAATCTAGGCTGGCACTTCACTGCAGTACTGATGGAGTGCTGCATTGTCAGAGGTGCTCTCTTTTACGTGAGATGTTCAACTGAAGCTCTATCTGCCTGTTCAGGTTCAAAGCTGATCTCAGCACACCTACCAGTAATTGGGGTTCGCAATTCGCCTGAGCACCCTGGTCTAGTGAGATTAACGTGAGCCAGTCCTGGATGTTGGAACGTGCTCACAGGTAGACGGTGGGCAATGACAGGAAGGGGCTTGGTTGAGATACCTCCCTTGTCCAATAACCTGCCAACCCATACCGGCTAAGTCACTTGGTTGAACTACTGGCGAACTACTGGCAAACTGCTGGAACCCGTGGAACTTTATCCCAGTGCCTTCAAGAGAGGAAAAAAGTCAAAGTGAAGCTAAATTAATAAGTAATTAGCACTGGCTTACATTACATAGAGTTTACAGCACAGAAACAGGCCATTCGGCCCAACTGGTCTCTGCCAGGGTTTTTTAAAAATTCGTTTATGTGATGTGGGCGTCGCTGGCGAGGCCAGCATTTATTGCCCATCCCTAATTGCCCTTGAGAAGGTGATGGTGAGCCGCCTTCTTGAACCGCTGCAGTCCGTGTGGTGAAAGTTCTCCCACAGTGCTGTTAGGAAGGGAGTTCCAGGATTTTGACCTAGCGAGGATGAAGGAATGGCGATATATTTCCAAGTCGGGATGGTGTGTGACTTGGAGGGGAACATGCAGGTGGTGTTGTTCCCATGTACCTGCTGCCCTTGTCCTTCTAGGTGGTAGAGGTCATGGGTTTGGGGGTGCTGTCGAAGAAGCCTTGGCGAGTTGCTGCAGTGCATCCTGTGGATGGTACACACTGCAGCCACAGTGCGCCAGTGGTGAAGGGAGTGAATGTTTAGGGTGGTGGATGGGGTGCCAGTCAAGCGGGCTGCTTTGTCCTGGATGGTGTCGAGCTCCTTGAGTGTTGTTGGAGCTGCACTCATCCAGGCAAGTGGAGAGTATTCCATCGCATATGACAGATGTCAGGTTGATAATACAAGTGAGAACCAGGCTGAATATAGAAAGTTCAGAGGGGTAGTGAAAAAGGGGTGGGGACCAAAAAGGAGATCTATTCATGGAGGCAGAGGGCATGGCCGAGGTACTAAATGAATACTTTGCATCTGTCTTTACCAAGAAGATGCTGCCAAAGTCACAGTAAAAGAAGATGTAGTTGAGATACTGGATGGGCTAAAAATTTATAAAGAGGAGGTACCAGAAAGGCTAACTGTACTTAAAGTAGATAAGTCACCTGGTCCGGATGGGATGCATCCTCGGTTCCTGAGGGAAGTAAGGGTGGAAATTGTGGAGGGACTGGCCATAATCTTCCAATCATCCTTAGATACGGGGGTGGTGCCAGAGGACTGGAGAATTGCAAATGTTACACTCTTGTTCAAAGAAGGGTGTAAGGATAAACCCAGCAACTATAGGCCAGTCAGTTTAACCTCAGTGGTGGGGAAATTTTTAGAAACGATAATCCGGGACAGAATTAACAGTCACTTGGACAAGTGTGGATTGATTAGGGAAAGCCAGCACGGATTTGTTAAAGGCAAATCGTGTTTAACTAACCTGATAGAGTTTTTTGATGAGGTAACAGAGAAGGTAGATGAGGGCAATGCAGTTGATGATATTCTTCTGATAGTGTCTTAGCAGGACCTCCTCCCTATGTCAATGGTCCCGACATGGAACACAACAATTGGATCATCCCCCTCCCTTTTCAAATTCCTCTCCAGTTGCTCCGAGATATCCTTTCCTTTGCACCAGGTAGGTAACACAGCCTCCTGGACTCTCGGTCACAACTGCAGAGGACCTTATCTATCCCCCTAATTATCAAATCCCCTATGACTACAAAATTTCTATTCTGCTCCTCCTCCCCTCCCTCCCTCCCCCCACCCTTGAACTGTCTCCTGCTCTACGGTTCCAAGGTCAGCATTCTGGCCATCCTCCCTGCAGCCCTCATCCTTATCCTTACAGGTGGCAAGTACCTCGTACCTGTTGGATAGGGTTAACACAACAGTGGAGCTGTAAATACATTTCCTGCCATAAAGGTTTTGATCATTATAAAGTGTTCTTGTGCAATGCACATAGTATGTGATGTGAGCATCACAGAATGAACACCACTCCACTCCACTGCAGACTTTATTTCAGGACTGCCCATACCCATCAAACTATCCTCGTGTGTTTCTCCATGTGTGTGAGAACATACAGGCCCTGGTCTCTAAATCAAGCCTTTCACAATCACCTTTTAGCCATTTCCCACAAGTACTGGATAAATAAACCTTCCGACATTTAAAATAAAAACAGAAAATGCTTGAAACACTCAGCAGGTCAGGCAGCATGTGTGGAGACAGGGCGATGACCTTTCAGGTGAACCAAGGATGTTACAGGTCAACAGTTTGTGAGGAGGAACGGAGTCAGGGAAAAGGGGGCAGGGAGATAATAAGGAGATGTCTGTGCTTGGTGGAGCACAGGAGATGATGAAATGACAGAAGGCACTTTGCAACTTCAGACATTAACCACCCCTCGTATTTTCTATTGGACAGCAGGTGCTGATAATGTGGGATGTGTGCACCAGGACTTCTGGGAATGGGGGAGGTGTGGGCTGGTGCTTGCGAGGGGGGTGGTGGGGGGCATCCTCTATCGATACACGGCCGGTGGGCTGGTCCGCACTCCTGGTGTCACCTGCCCTTTTCTTCCACCACACTCCTGGGTCACAGGAGCCTTCTCCCCTTTGCCAGATTTCCCAGCTTCCCTCCCGCTCTGCTGTAGCCATTCACACATCCTTTTTTTAATCTCACCGCTCCCTTTTCCCTGACTCCGTTACTCCCTGTAAGCTGATGATCTGTAACATCCCCGGTTCTGATTAAAGGTCATTAGAAACATATGAACATAAGAAATAGGAGCAGCAGTCGGCCACATGGCCCCTCGAGCCTGCTCCGCCATTCAATCAGATCATGAGTGATCTTCGACCTCAACTCCACTTTCCTGCCCGATCCCCATGTCCCTTGATTCCCCTAGAGTCCAAAAATCTATCAATCTCATCCTTGAATATACTCAATGACTGAGCATCCACAGGCCTCTGGGGTAGAGAATTCCAAAGATTCACAACCCTCTGAGTGAAGAAATTCCTCCTCACCTCAGTCTTAAATGGCTGACTCCTTATCCTGAGACTGTGACCTATAATTCTGGACTCTCTAGCCAGGGGAAAAAGCCTCTCAGCATCTACCCTGTCAAGCCCCCTCAGAATCTTATATGTTTCAATGAGATCACCTCCCATTCTTCTAAACTCCAGAGAATATAGGCCCATTCTACTCAACCTCTCCTCAAAGGACAACCCTCTCATCCCAGGAATTAATCTAGTGAACCTTCGTTGCACCACCTCTAAGGCAAGTATTTCCTTCCTTAGATAAGACCAAAACTGTACATAGTACTCCAGGTGTAGTCTCACCAAAGCCCTGCACAATTGCAGCAAGACTTCCTTACTCTTGTACTCCAACCCCCTTGCAATAAAGGCAAACAAATGATTTGCCTTCCTTATTGCTTGCTGTACCTGCATGTTAACTTTCTGTGATTCATGTATGAGGACACCCAAATCTCTCTGAACACCAACATTTAATAGTTTCTCACCATTTAAAAAATATTCTGTTTTTCTATTCTTCCTACCAAAGTGAATAACCTCACATTTCCCCACATTATACTCCATCTGCCACCTTTTCGCCCATTCATTTAACCTGCCTATATCCCTTTGCAGACTCTTTGTGTCCTCCTCACAGCTTACTTTCCCACCTAGCTTTGTATCGTCAGCAAACTTGGATACATTACACTCGGTCCCTTCATCGAAGTCATTAATATAGATTGTAAATAGCTGAGGCCCCAGCACTGATCCTTGTGGCACCCCACTAGTTACAGCCTGCCAACCTGAGAATGACCCGTTCATCCCTACTCTCTGTTTTCTGTCCAATAACCAATCCTCAATCCATGCTAATATATTACCCCTAATCCCATGAGCCCTAATCTTATGTAACAACCTTTTATGTGGCACCTTATCAAATGCCTTTTGAAAATCCAAATATACTACATCCACTGGTTCCCCTTTATCTACCCTGCTAGTTACACCCTCAAAAAACTCAAATAGATTTGTCAAACACGATTTCCCTTTCATAAAACCATGTTGACTCTGCCTAATCATATTATGATTTTCTAAGTGCCCTGTTACTACGTCCTTAATAATAGATTCTAGCATTTTCCCTACTACTGATGTCAGGCTAACTGGCCTGTAGTTCCCTGTTTTCTCTCTCCCTCTTTTCTTGAATAGTGGGGTTACATTTGGTACCTTCCAATCCGCTGGGACCATTTTACAATCTAGGGAATTTTGGAAGATCAAAACCAATGCATCCACTATCTCTGCAACCACCTCTTTTAAAACCCCAGGATGTAGGCCATCAGGTCCAGGGGATTTGTCGGCTTTTAGTCCCATTAATTTTTCGAAAACATTTTCTTTACTAATCTTAATTACTTTAAGTTCCTCGCTCTCATTGGACCCTTGGTTCCCCACTATGTTTTTTGTGTCTTCTACTCTCAGCGACCTGAAATGTTAACCCTTCCTTTCTCTCTCCACAGATGCTGCCTGACCTGCTGAGTGTTTCCAGCATTTTCTGCTTTTATTTCAGATTCCAGTGTCTGCAGTATTTTGCGTTTTGCCTTCTGACGTTTATACTTGGGAAGATGTGAATGAAGTGATTGAGAAGTGTTGAAGAATCACTCCACAACAGCAAATTGAGGACCTGGTAACACCCAAAATAGCATTGCTGGAAAATAAGGATGATGACCATTGGGTTCAAAACATCTCAGCATTCAACATCAAATCTCAAGAGGATAAGTTGGATTTATTGATCAGAGTAGACAGACACATAGGTATTGTGGATTTGGGGGCAACTCAAAGTTTGCAGATCAAATCTCTACAACTCCCTCGAAGAATTTAGTTCCGAGGTCAGGTACAGCACGTGTTACATACAGAGTAAAGCTCCCTCTACACTGTCACATCGAACACTCCCAGGACAGGTACAGCACGGGGTTAGATACAGAGTGAAGCTGCCTCTAACCTGTCCCATCAAACACTCCCAGGGCATATAGTATGGGTTAGATACAGAGTAAAACTCCTTCTACACTGTCCCATCGAACACTCCCAGGACAGGTACAGCACGGGTTAGATACAGAGTGAAGCTGCCTCTAACCTGTCCCATCAAACACTCCCAGGGCATATAGTATGGGTTAGATACAGAGTAAAACTCCCTCTACACTGTCCCATCGAACACTCCCAGGACAGGTACAGCACGGGTTAGATACAGAGTAAAGCTCCCTCTACACTGTTCCATCAAACACCCTCAAAGCAGGTACAGCATGGGTTAGATACAGAATAAAGCTCCCTCTACACTGTCCCATCAAACACTCCCAGGGTAGGTACAGCACGGGTTAGACACAGAGTAAAGCTCCCTCTACACTGTCCCATCAAACACTCCCAGGGCAGGTACAGGGTTAGATGCAGAGTAAAGCTCCCTCTACACTGTCCCATCAAACACTCCCAGGACAGGTACAGGGTTAGATACAGAGTAAAGCTCCCTCTACACTGTCCCATCAAACACTCCCAGGTCAGGCTAGGTGCAGCGTAAAGTGTAAAGAAAATATTGCACGGAGAAAACTGCAGCTCCCGTTATCGGCACGGTGTGCGTGCTGAGCTGCTTAAAGAACATGCCCTGGTACTTTCAATATGAACCGTACGAAATAATTGATAATGTTCACTGGTACTGCTTCAGGAAAAGCCTAAACTATTTCATCTCCCCCATGTGGTCAGCATTTGAGTTGCTGCAATACATTGTAACCCCGCTTGTCCCATTCCTTCTCATCTTGATGCTCAATGCCCTGACTGTCAGACATATTTTAGTGGCCAGTCGAATCCGCAGGGGCCTGCGGAACCAGAGGAAGGGCGAGAAAGATAACGATGCAGAGATGGACCATCGAAGAAAATCCATCATTTTACTCTTCAGTATATCGGGCAGTTTTATCCTGTTGTGGATGACACATGTTGTACATTCCATCCCTCAGAGAATTTCAATCATGTCTTATTACAGGATTAATGTTGATTCAGCAACAGCAGAACAGATTGGAGATGTGCTCCGACTTTTGAGTTGCTGCACAAACACGTGTATTTATACCATAACCCAGGCTAAATTCAGAGAGGAGCTGAAGAACGCCTTGAAATATCCGCTGAATCTGATTAAGGTAGTTAATTAATGGAACAGGGCGCTTCTTAAAGGGACTTGACTGTGTTTGATATTCAGCCTACTTTCCATGCAGACTCTGCAAAAGGAAATGCAGTGTCTTCTTTAACACAATTGGTGGTCATGAGAAAATAAGAAATAATGGAACAGGAAAAGTCATCGGACCCATTGGGATTGGTCCTGCTACATTCTGTATTAAAACTCCCTGATTCCCAAAGGTCCAGAATATTCAGCCCTCGTCACATCTCAACCATTCAGATCAGTCCCCACCCACCGTGCAGTATTTGTCCATCTCAGTCTGTCTATCCTGAGACCGGGGCTTCTGTTACTGAGTAGATATTGATCCAGCTCCTCTTTGAAGGAATGAATCGATCATCCTCATCACATATGATTTATTTTCAAATCCCAAGTCTCATTTGAAGCTTGCTTGTTCTGTGCTCACGGTCGGGCTCCGACAGCCTGCTTCTACCAGCATCATCTACTGACCATGGGTCCTCTCCATCTTCTTTTCTCCAACAATTCAGCGTTTGCCAGACTCTCCCCTGTCCCCCATCATCTTTGCTCTTTGCTCTGACCTCTCTCCGACCATCAGTGGCCTGTTGAAGAAAGGATGCATAAAACTCTGCACAATATTCCAAATCTGCTTCATCAGGCACCTTCACAAAAGTTGGAATCATTTCTTTTGTATGAGTTAAATTGTCTACCAGATGCCTCTTAGTATCTGATCAGCTCTGTTGATAAAGGCTTTGACGTCGATTGGAAACTTTCAGTCAATGACCAATTATCACAAGCAAATCCTTCCCTTCCCCAGGTTTGCTAAACGTTTGACGTCCTTTCATCTTTCACTCACGTTTTCTGTTTCTGGTTTCAATATGCCTTATTCTACATTTATCTACATATCTAGGAAAGATAAAAGAGAAAAACAGGGCATTTATCAAGAACAGATCAGAAAGGAGCAGTGAGTAAAGCGAGTGAGATTGCCAAACAGACAATGACAGGTTTGAGTTGTACGTATGTAACTCCATAAAGTATTGTGAATAAAATTGGTGAGTGAAAGGCACAAATTGTTCCGGGGGTTATGATATAAGAACAGCAACAGAAACATGGCTTAGCCTAGGGAAGGACTGGGAGCTGAACATCCCTGATTACAAAATATTCAGAAGGAATAGAATGGAAAAAGGGAGGAGCAGTGGCAGTGTTTATCTATAGCCCTAAAACACAAGGATGGTGCAAAACATGAACCTATTTGGTTGGAGTTAACGGACAGAAAGGTGACTGATACTGTATTGGGAATGTCTTATAGACCACTGAACACTGGGAAGGAGGTAGACGAAGAGATATGGAGACAAATTAGAGAAAAATTCAGGAAAAACAGGATCTTTTTTTACACACAGTGAGTAATTATCATCTGGAATGCTCTGCCTGAAAGGGTGGCGGAAGCTGATTCAATAGTAACTTTTAAAGAGGGAGTTGGATATATACTTGTAAACGAAACTTTGCAGGGCTATGGGGAAGAAGCGAGGGAGTGGGACTAATTGGTAGCTCTTTCAAAGAGCCGACACAGACATGATGGGTTGAATGGTCTCCTGTGCTGTAAGATTCTAGGATTCTAGACTGGGATAAGAGTTGGGAAAGAGTTCCTTGGATGAGAAGATAAATTAAAATTATTAGAGTTAAAAAGAGGGACATGACAAACCTGGGGCTAATAATACAAAATAAAATAAAGTTAAATTTAGAAAATATAGAGAAGCAAAAGAGATTAAAAGGTTAAGAGGAAGTCTGAAGACAGAGTGACAGGGAACGTAAAGGGAAATAATAAATGATTTTATAAACACAGAAAATAAAAGAATAGTTAAAGGAAGGGGAGGGACAATTATTGGAGATGAAAAAGTAAATCACCTTATGGAGGATGAAGGAATGGCGGAGATACTAAATGAGGACTTTGCCTCCGTTTTCTCAGGAGAGTGTGGTAGTGGGAATGAAAGGGTTTAAGAGGAGGAGGTGGTGCAATTAGACAGGGTAATGATAGGTAAGGAAGGAGTGCTGAAAATATTGGTGGAACTCACAGGGGAAAAGGCACCAGACCCTGATGGTGATTGTGTCCAATAGTTGATGCCCTACTTCAGGGAACATATCAAGGCCATGGAGACTCACCAAGATGACACCAGGGATGAGAAGCTTTACTTATGAGGAGACACTTGGGAAACTGGGACTCTTTTGATTGGAGCAGAGAAGGTCAAGAGGAGAACTGATGGAGGTGTTCATTACGAGGCATTTTGATCAGGCAAATCAGGTAAAACTATTTTCACTGGTGGGTGAATCAGTAATCTGGAGGGGAGAAATTTAACGTCATCACCAAAAGAGGATAGGAGAGGTTTCTTCAATACAGAGTGTTGTTAAGACATGGAATGTCCAACCAGAAACAGTGGGGGAAACAGAATCCAAAGCAGCTTTTAAAAGATGCATGAGACTCCTCACATTGTGTCAATAACAAAACAACACTGATATGGATTTTAATCTTTAGTTTATTAGCTTAGGAACTGACATATGTACTGCCAGGGGAAAGGAAACACAACGAGCTCAGCTTCTACCACTTTGTGGTTAACATTGCGTCCAGCATTTCGCAAAATAACGTGCTGATATTATGGGGAAGGAGCTGGCCTCCAGGTAGTCTACTGATCTTATTGATAATCATTGGCATATCTGATGCACAATAATACATAACTGGGAGCGAGGAGACTGCAGGACACCATAAACACAAACTGCAAGTCTTGAACATTTACAAACATTATTTGAACTCTAAAATTAAGCTCCAGGCCCTATCTCACTCCACATGAATTAAACACAAACAGCAAACGTTTATTTTTACCATTTCCATGATGGCTCCAGGTTTACTTGACATCTTTCAGACCATTCCAGCATCTCCATGTACCATGGAAAGCCACTCACAGGAGCACGAGGCATCATCACGGGGCAATTCCATGTATAGTGCATATTATATAGAATAATGGATACCAGGAATTGATTATAAGGTTGAAATCTCCCTGTTCCATATCTCCTGATGGCACTGATTCCACACGTACTGCTACCCTCCAGCACCTCACTCAGGTGGCCATTCCTTATGTGTAATCCTAAACAATGAGTGTCAATGGCCTATTCGACTGAGAGGAGAATGGAGGAGTATCATCGCCAAGTAGTGATTCTGTCCTCAACCGACATCCACGTACACACATTCCAGCAGGAGTCACTAGAGTATCAGAAACCAGATGATTTTCCTTCTCTGGCCCAGAGGCACTCAGGCTAATTGTAGTGCCACTACATTTGCCTGGTTGAGATCAGCTGATTTAGTACAGATCAGGGGGATGTAACTTCAGACCTTCCTGGTCTGTCTGGATCAATACCACACCAGGCAGTGTATTTACCCAAGAGGGATCACATCTGCTCACATAAGGCGGCAATCTAACTATAGAACTTAGATGGCATAAGTTGTGAGAGTAAAGCTCAAGTGGTCAATATAATTATCTGGAGGGCAAGATTAGATTCCTGCCTTAAAATCATCCCCAATGTCGATGGTGGTTTATAACATTTACTGATTCCGTTGATGTGGGATGGGGATCTTGTTTGCAGTGGGGAGGGCTCTGCCAGCAGTGCCTGTTAATATGGATTGTCAAATGTCCACACATACACCATGTCCATCATGAGTGATGTTCAGATTAGTGATTGTGGTATCAAAATCACTGGAAAATTCTCACTCTGGAATGTATCTGCATAATATATGATATGCATCTTATGTCTGCACACACTTCCTGTCAACTTTATCCATTTCAAATTCCTATCTCCACATGCCCATGTAAAATTGTCATGCTGTAATTACACCCTCCAGCTAGCAGACGCGGCAGTACCACCAGTGGTAGGAGGGTAAAACTACAGTGTGACATGTTTACATAGACAGTTTCCATTACAAATGTGCACATAGGAATTTATACTGGAAATATAAGGACATGACTTAAAAATGGGGATTGCATTACATCTGGCCCAATTAACCCCCACCCTCCAACCCGGCTTCTCTTCAAAACTACACTTGAACTTGACTCCCTGTGTGTATCACCATAGTTAAAGACTAAATTCAGTGATCTCGTGCTCCCAGTGGGCATTGCTCAGAGGGAGTGTGCGTCAGAGAATTGGCGTGATAGCCCATTCTCCGACCTGCGTTGCCTTCAAGCATGGCTCCCTGCTAGGAGTGCTGAATTTACCATTATATTACAACACTCACGCAACACAGCCCCGAGATCAGACCAGAAATTTTACTCAGGAGTGCACGAAATCTATATTCACCATTCTGTAGTCAGTTAAGATGATCTCAACCAAAGCAGCAGTACGGGTGCTACAATTGGTCTCAACATCCCAGAGATAAAAAACAGCCAAGATTCCAGTTCTTGATCACTGTCCAGTCACCCCTGCTGGAAAGTGAGTGCGTGAATGCTATGCGGTCGTGTGAATGTTGTGCGTGTGTGTAAATGTACTGTGTGCCTCTGTGCGTGTGAATGCACTGTATGCCTGTGTGTGTGTGTGGATGTACTGTGTGCCTGTGTGTGAATGTTGTGTGTGTGTGAATGTACTGTGTGCCTGTGTGTGTGAATGTTGTGTGTGTGAATGTACTGTGTGCCTGTGTATGTGTGAATGTACCATGTGCCTGTGCGTGCGTGTGAATGTACTGTGTGCCTGTGTGTGTGTGAATGTTGTGTGTGTGTGTGAATGTTGTGTGTGTGTGAATGTACTGTGTGCCTGTGTGTGTGAATGTACTGTGTGCCTGTGTGTGTGTGAATGTTGTGTGTGTGTGAATGTACTGTGTGCCTGTGTGTGTGTGAATGTTGTGTGTGTGTGAATGTACTGTGTGCCTGTGTGTGTGTGAATGTTGTGTGTGTGTGAATGTACTGTGTGCCTGTGTGTGTGAATGTACTGTGTGCCTGTGTATGTGTGAATGTACCATGTGCCTGTGCGTGCGTGTGAATGTACTGTGTGCCTGTGAATGTTGTGTGTGTGTGTGAATGGCGTGTGTGTGTGAATGTACTGTGTGCCTGTGTGTGTGTGAATGTTGTGTGTGTGAATGCTGTGTGTGTGTGTGTGAATGTACTGTGTGCCTGTGTGTGTGAATGTACCATGTGCCTGTGCGTGCGTGTGAATGTACTGTGTGCCTGTGTGTGTGAATGTACCATGTGCCTGTGCGTGTGTGTGAATGTACTGTGTGCCTGTGAATGTTGTGTGTGTGTGAATGTACTGTGTGCCTGTGTGTGTGTGAATGTACTGTGTGCCTGTGTGTGAATGCTGTGTGTGTGTGTGTGAATGTACTGTGTGCCTGTGTGTGAATGTTGTGTGTGTGTGTGTGAATGCTGTGTGTGTGTGTGAATGTACTGTGTGCCTGTGTGTGAATGTTGTGTGTGTGTGTGTGAATGCTGTGTGTGTGTGTGAATGTACTGTGTGCCTGTGTGTGAATGTTGTGTGTGTGTGTGAATGCTGTGTGTGTGTGTGAATGTACTGTGTGCCTGTGTGTGAATGTTGTGTGTGTGTGTGTGAATGCTGTGTGTGTGTGTGAATGTACTGTGTGCCTGTGTGTGAATGTTGTGTGTGTGTGTGAATGCTGTGTATGTGTGTGTGAATGTACTGTGTGCCTGTGTGTGAATGTTGTGTGTGTGTGTGAATGCTGTGTGTGTGTGTGAATGTACTGTGTGCCTGTGTGTGAATGTTGTGTGTGTGTGTGAATGCTGTGTGTGTGTGAGAATGTTCTGCATGTGTGTGAATGTACTGTGTGCCTGTGTGAATGTACTGTGTACCTGTGTGTATATGAATGTTGTGCGTGCGTGTGAATGTACTGTGTGCCTGTGTGAATGTTGTGCGTCCCTGTGTATATGAATGTTGTGCGTACGTGTGAATGTACTGTGCGTGTGAATGTACTGTGTGCCTGTGCGTGCGTGTGAATGTACTGTGTACCTGTGTGTGTGAATGTTGTGTGTGTGTGAATGCTGTGTGTGTGTGAGAATGTTCTGCATGTGTGTGAATGTACTGTGTGCCTCTGTGTGTGTGTGCGCCTCTGGTGAGGACTGCATTGGGTTCAGCTGTGATCCTGCCCACACAGCTAACTCATCTATCAACACTCGCTGTCCATGCTCATGCAGCAAGAATGGCAATCTGGGTGAATTATCAGAGAGCTACTGGTATCCATGGAACTGTGCCTCAACACGGGGTCTGCATCTTCAGAAGGGGTGGGGGAGAAGTTGGAGGTAAAAATAATCTGCACGCACTCTGCAATAAGTGTGGGCAGTACAACGTAGTTCATGCTCCTCAGGGCTTCCTAAAAGTCTCCACAGCAGCATGGTGCTGTCCTGACAATGCAGATACATCTGATGGGTGTCTATGGACAATTTCCAATACGGAAATCTGAAATTTAAATCATGAAATGTGATGAATATAAATACAGCTGTTAACAAAATCACAATTTATTAGTAGATTCTCCTATTTTTAATAGTTTTTACAAGTTCCGAGAGAGTTTACAGAGAATAGAAGACTTATGTTGGAAGATGGGGATTACATTCCATGGGGGTTCATAAAATAGCATGCCTCATCATTGCACCATTTTGACTAACAGGAAATCCTGCTTCACAATGGCTACCAGAGACACTGCAATTTGGAAACTGGTCAGCTTTAAATACCTGGAGGCAGTAAGTCCCTGCGTTTCACTGACAAAGCTCACTAATCTATGGAACAGCCAGGCTAAGATATACGAGAAAGATACAGTATATTGCAGATTAAGGCAACAAACGGGATTATATCAACACTGGATCACTAGGTCTAGTAGCAAACCATTTGGTCCAACAATTAAAAGCATCCTAAATGTAGACTGTAAGCCAACTGGGCTAGTCGTTGCCCCAGCAACATTTTGCTTGCCAATGCTCACAGGCTGTATTCCCCACCCTCCCTTCCCCTCCCCTCCCTCAATAAAGCTTTCTGACAAAGACACTTTTGGTGAGGGCAGCAGACTCCTCCATTAGCCTACGAGTGACACATCACAAACTATTACAAGCAATCTTTCAGTATGATCTCTTTTTAAGCCAATATATGATCCAGTGAAAGAAAATGAGTTGCTAGTCCAACCTCATCCAATAGTGGAATAGATTAAAGTAAGTCTCTGGCCTACCAACACACTTTTATAGATTCTAACTGATTAGTTTCTTTTTGAAAAGAAAGCTAAATCCAAAGTTGAAATCCCAGAATCCTTAAATTTTGTTGCCAAAATGAACTGTTCTGTTGGATAACGTCACAGGTTCAACAGATACTGCATGGACTACAGCTGCCAATCAACCCACAACATCTAGTGCAACAGTCCATCACACAGTGGGAAGCAACAGAAATTTGAAATCTTTGAACATTATAGCTACAAAAACAGGTCTAAATTGTAAATGCAGATAAGTAATGCAGGCTGGGGATTTACCTCTGATTGATGAAAGGTACACCAATATGAAATACTACACCTAACTGCATGATACACATTTTCGTACATGAATAGAAAAAAATATTTACAATTTTAAAAAGAAGCAATACTTTTAACCATTGGGTGCTAATGCTCATCCACATTCCAAAGTGAAGGTACGAGCCACACCTAACCTACATTCCTAAGTATGATGCCCAACCTTCAGCCAGCTATTTTTAAAAGCCAATAGAACTTTTACACAAGAGTTGCGTTTCTGAACTAAAGTTGTTTCAGTGAAGTATATGCTGGGCCTTAAAATGAGATTTGTCTTTTGTTCTGCACGTTACAGCAACACAGGCACAACACCAAAGTATTCCAAACTGGACAATGGCTTAAATTGGTATTCTTGCTTTCCTTGAATTTTATTGGACAAGTGGCTCCTTTTGGACTTCCCCTCCACCCCCCCAGAAAAAAAATTAACAGTTGATCAAATGCAACAAGAGTACCAAAGGTTTGAAGACAGTGTGGCAGAGTGATACCTCCAGAAGACAAATCCACACATCATTTTCACTGAGTATCTACAAGCCATTGAGCACCAGTAAAATGCACCATTATGTCACAGAGAGATTTTTTGCCCAGTGCATACATTCACATAGATGTTACCTCTTTGCCACATCAGTAAATCACAAAAATGTCAGTGGAGGAGGTAAGCACACTGATGACGACTGCACAGTTTGTTACTGGACAGTTGTTGGGCTTCACTTGCCCCAAGTGGTGACCAGGCAATCTGAAACATGCAAACACTTCAAAAAATGTAAAGCATCTCTCATCTTGCAGGGTGTACTCTCTTCCCCCTTCCAAAAAAAAGTCACATATTTCTCTCCAGCTAAGAGGGTGAGATGATCGGCTCCACAGACTTCCCTTCATGGGCACCATCAATGCTGTTCTGTGATCAGGCACCAGCAGCCGCAAATTAGTCAATCAGCTTCTCCCTTGCTCCTACTTGTGGTTTTGAATAAAGCATTAGTGTTCAAGTACCTACATTTAGATCTGCTCGGGAGTGCTGCAATAAATACCTTCACTGGTCCGCAGAAAAAGGTTTCAATCTCAGCAAAGGAAAATGTATGGTTGGCTGCTTTTGTCTCTATCACCACCAGGGCTCTGAGCCAAACATCGTGTCTACAGAACAGATACCAGAATTCATTTTCCAAAATCCTGGAATCAACATCTCAGATAGACAGCGACGGTGAACATAGAAAACATAACTCATAAACAGTAAATGCTGGTAAATCACTTACAATGTGGAGCTCTGCTGACATGACTCGGTTCGTCTCTACTCTTCTTACATCTGCCAACTTCACAGGTTACTTCTCCCCCACCCCCTCCAATTTTCTTCCATCCTCTCCTGAAGGTGCTGGCTCTTGCTGGGGTACCATACTATGGGCAGGGACCACCCTCCAGCACCTTGCCTAAGTGGCCATCATTTATATGTGAGGCTATTCAATTGTGATGGGGCATCATAACTGAGGCCGAACCTGCCCTAACCCGATATCCACACACACGTTCTAAGAGGGCTCACTGGATAGTGATCAGGAGCGAGAAGCCTGACTGATATTCCCCCCACCTCCCCCCCCCATCCCATCCTCCCAGTTCAGGGGCATGGAGCATTGTTGCAACTCTACTGTCATCCTGACTAAAATCAACTAACTCTGCGCAGACCAGGAATGGAACCTATCTTTCTGGTCTGTATAGCTTAGTACCACACCGGGCAGAGTTGTTATCCACTGAGCCATCAGATGAGCTTTCACAGATTATTTGAATTTTCCTTCTGCTGTTCCCAACTTAATTTTTTAAAATATCTTTTTTGCTTGGGGAAGAGGGGAGTTTGTGGCTGTTCTGGCAATGTTCAACTTTGTCCTCTCTACACCCCGAGGTGTGATGAGCACCCCTAAGATCGAGTGTAGTAGAAGCAAAATCCACTGAGAAGCTTCCCTGCCCACACCTCCCCTGTCTGCTTGGAAAACCCAGTAAAGGACCATCTCCATTCAACTATTGGGCCCATCTTTAGGATGAAAAGATGTCACAAAGCTGAAAAAAATAAACACATTTATACAGCGCCTTTAACGAAAAAGCATCCCAGGGCACTTCACAAATGTTGAGCAGTAGTACAACAATTAGGAGAAATGACCGAATGCATGGTCAAAAATACAGGTTTTCAGAAGGTGGGGAGAGAGGTAGCAAAGCAGAGGGATTTAGGAAGGCAGTGCCAGAAAATGTGGCTGACACCGTTAACGGGTATCCCACTAATAGTGGAGTGGAGGGGGGGGGGAACAAATAGGAAGTCAAAGTGAAAGGACTGAACAGCATTGGTAAAGGTAGGGTGGAATGAGGCAATGGAGGGATTTGTGAACGCGACAAGGATTTCAGATTCAATGCATTGGGAGTCGGGAGCAGGAAGCCAATGGAGGATGGGGTAATGGGCATGTAGGATTTTGAGTGGGTAAGGATGTGGGCAGTTTTGGATTATTGGAGTTTGTGTGGGGTGGAACCCGGAAGCCCATCGGAGAAGTTGAGTGTGGAAATAATAAAAGTGATGATAATGGTTTCAGAGACGGTGAGGGTGACAGAATGAGGGAGTGATTTCAATGGCAGTATCAGGGTAATTACAGGAACTGTATCAATGCCGATATTGGGGTGAGTATTGGAGCTGTATCAAAGGCAGTGTTGGGGTAATTATTGGAGCTGCATCAATGAGAGTGATGGGGTAATTATTGGAACTGTATCAAAGGCGGTGTTGGGGTAATTATTGGAGCTGTAACAAGAGCAGTGTTGGGGTAATTATTGGAGCTGTATCAATGGCAGTGTTGGGGTAATTATTGGAGCTGTATCAAAGGCAGTGATGGGGGAATTATTGGAGCAGTATCAATGGCAGTGTTGTGGTAATTATTGGAACAGTATCAAAGGCAGTGATGGGGGAATTATTGGAGCTGTATCAATGGCAGTGTTGTGGTAATTATTGGAGCTGTATCAAGAGCAGTGTTGGGGTAATTATTGGAGCTGTATCAAGAGCAGTGTTGGGGTAATTATTGGAGCTGTACCAATGGCAGTATTGGGGTAATTATTGGAGATGCATCAAGAGCAGTGTTGTGGTAATTATTGGAGGTATATCAAGAGCAGTGTTAGGGTAATTATTGGCGATGTATCAATGGCAGTTTTGGGGTAATCATTGGCGCTGTATCAATGGCAGTGTTGAGGTAATTATTAGAGCTGTATCAATGGCAGTGTTGTGGTAATTATTGGAGCTGTATCAATGGCAGTGTTGTGGTAATTATTGGAGCTGTACCAATGGCAGTGTTGTGGTAATTATTGGAGCTGTATCAAGAGCAGTGTTGGGGTAATTATTGGAGCTGTACCAATGGCAGTATTGGGGTAATTATTGGAGATGCATCAAGAGCAGTGTTGTGGTAATTATTGGAGGTATATCAAGAGCAGTGTTAGGGTAATTATTGGCGATGTATCAATGGCAGTTTTGGGGTAATTATTGGCGCTGTATCAATGGCAGTGTTGAGGTAATTATTAGAGCTGTATCAATGGCAGTGTTGGGGTAATTATTGGAGCTGTTATCAATGGTAGTGTTGGGGTAATTATTGGCAGTGTATCAAGAGCAGGATTGGAGTAATTATTACAGCTGTATCAATGGCAGTGTTGGGGTCATTATTAGAGCTGTATGAATAGCAATGTTGAGGTAATTATTGGAGCTGTGTCAATGCCAATAACAGTAAATTACTGGAAGTACATCAATTACAGTGTCAGGGTAATTATTGGAGCTGTATCAAGAGCAGTGTTCAGGTAATTATTGGCGAAGTATCAAGAGCAGAGTTGGGTAATTATTGGAGATGTATCAAGAGCGGTGTTGGGTAATTATTGGAGTTGTATCAAGAGCAGTATTGGGGTAATTATTGGAGTTGTATCAAGAGCAGTATTGTGGTAATTATTGGAGATGTATCAAGAGCAACGTTGGAGTAATTATTGGAGCTGTATCAGTGACAGTGTTGGGGTAATTATTGGAGCTGTATCTATGGCCATGTTGGGGTAATTATTGGAACTGTATGAATAGCAACGTTGGAGTAATTATTGGAACTGTGTCAATGCCAATAACAGGTAATTATTGGAGCTGTATCAATAGCAGTTTTGGGGTAATTATTGGAGGTGCATCAAGAGTATTGTTGGGGTAATAATTGGAGCTGTATCAAGAGCAGTGTTCGGGTAATAATTGGAGCTGTATCAAGAGCAGTGTTCGGGTAATTATTGGAGCTGTATGAAGAGCAGTGTTGGGGTAATTACTGGAGCTGTATGAAGAGCAGTGTTGGGGTAATTATTGGAGCAGTATCAATGGCAGTGTTGGGGGAACTATTGGAGCTGTATCAACGGCAATATAGGGGCAATATTTGGTACTGAGTCAATAGCTGTGTCGGGCTAATTATCGGAAGTGCATCAATAGCTGCGTTAGGGTAATTATTGGAGCTGTATCAATGGCAGTGATGTGGTAATTACTGGAGGTGTGTCAATGGCAGTGTTGGGTAATTATTGGAGCTGTATCAATGGCAGTGTTGTGTAATTATTGGAGCTGTATCAATGGCAGTGTTGGGGTAATTATTGGAGGTGTATCAATAGCAGTGTTGTGGTAATTATTGGAGCTGTATCAATAGCAGTGTTGTGGTAATTATTAGAGCTGTATCAATGGCAGTGATGGGGTAATTATTGGTGGCGTATAATGCCAATATCGATGTAATTATTGTAGGTGTATCAATGCCAATATCGGTGTAATTTTGGAGGTGTACCAAAGGCAGCGTTGGGGAAATTATCAGAGCTGAATCAATGGCAGCTTTGGGGAAATTATCAGAGCTGAATCAATGGCAGCGTTGGGGAAATTATCAGAGCTGTATCAATGGCAGTGTTGGGGTAATTATTGGAGGTGTATCAAGAGCAGTGTTGGGGTAATTATTGGAGGTGTATCAAGAGCAGTGATGGGGTAATTATTGGAGGTGTATCAAGAGCAGTGTTGGGGTAATTATTGGAGTTGTATCAATAGCAGTGTTGTGGTAATTATTAGAGCTGTATCAATGGCAGTGATGGGGTAATTATTGGTGGCGTATAATGCCAATATCGGTGTAATTATTGTAGGTGTCTCAATGCCAATATCGGTGTAATTTTGGAGGTGTACCAAAGGCAGCGTTGGGGAAATTATCAGAGCTGAATCAATGGCAGCGTTTGGGAAATTATCAGAGCTGAATCAATGGCAGCGTTGGGGAAATTATCAGAGCTGAATCAATGGCAGTGTTGGGGTAATTATTACAACTGTATCAATGGCAGTGTTGGGGTAATTATTGGAGCTGTATCAATGGCAGTGTTGGGGTAATTACTGGAGCTGCATCAATGGCAGTGTTGGGGTAATTATTGGAGATGCATCAAGAGCAGTGTTGTGGTAATTATTGGCGATGTATCAGTGGCAGTTTTGGGGTAATCATTGGCGCTGTATCAATGGCAGTGTTGGAGTAATTATTACAGCTGTATCAATGGCAGTGTTGGGGGAATTATTAGAGCTGTATTAATGGCGTGGAGATGCCGGTGATGGACTGGGGTTGACAATTGTAAACAATTTTACAACACCAAGTTATAGTCCAGCAATTTTATTTTAAATTCACAAGCTTTCGGAGATTTTCTCCTTCCTCAGGCAAATGTTAATGTCAAACATTTGCCTGAGGAAGGAGAAAATCTCCGAAAGCTTGTGAATTTAAAATAAAATTGCTGGACTATAACTTGGTGTTGTAAAATTGTTTACAATTGTATTAATGGCAGTGTTGGGGTAATTATTAGAGCTGTATGAATAGCAATGTTGAGGTAATTATTGGAGCTGTGTCAATGCCAATAACAGTAAATTACTGGAAGTACATCAATAACAGTGTCAGGGTAATTATTGGAGCTGTATCAAGAGCAGTATTGGGGTAATTATTGGAGAAGTATCAAGAGCTGTATTGGGGTAATTATTGGAGATGTATCAAGAGCAACGTTGGAGTAATTATTGGAGCTGTATCAGTGGCAGTGTTGGGGTAATTATTGGAGCTGTATCTTTGGCAGCGTTGGGGAAATTATCAGAGCTGAATCAATGGCAGTGTTGGGGTAATTATTACAACTGTATCAATGGCAGTGTTGAGGTAATTATTGGAGCTGTGTCAATGCCAATAACAGTAAATTACTGGAAGTACATCAATAACAGTGTCAGGGTAATTATTGGAGCTGTATCAAGAGCAGTGTTCAGGTAATTATTGGCGAAGGATCAAGAGCAGAGTTGGGTAATTATTGGAGATGTATCAAGAGCGGTGTTGGGTAATTATTGGAGTTGTATCAAGAGCAGTATTGGGGTAATTATTGGAGAAGTATCAAGAGCTGTATTGGGGTAATTATTGGAGATGTATCAAGAGCAACGTTGGAGTAATTATTGGAGCTGTATCAGTGGCAGTGTTGGGGTAATTATTGGAGCTGTATCTATGGCCATGTTGGGGTAATTATTGGAACTGTATCTATGGCCATGTTGGGGTAATTATTGGAACTGTATGAATAGCAACGTTGGGGTAATTATTGGAACTGTGTCAATGCCAATAACGGGTAATTATTGGAGCTGTATGAATAGCAGTTTTGGGGTAATTATTGGAGGTGCATCAAGAGCATTGTTGGGGTAATAATTGGAGCTGTATCAAGAGCAGTGTTCGGGTAATTATTGGAGCTGTATGAAGAGCAGTGTTGGGGTAATTATTGGAGCTGTATGAAGAGCATTGTTGGGGTAATAATTGGAGCTGTATGAAGAGCAGTGTTGGGGTAATTATTGGAGCTGTATCAATGGCAGTGTTGGGGGAACTATTGGAGCAGTATCAATGGCAATATAGGGGTAATATTTGGTACTGAGTCAATAGCTGTGTCGAACTAATTATCGGAAGTGCATCAATAGCTGCGTTAGGGTAATTATTGGAGCTGTATCAATGGCAGTGATGTGGTAATTACTGGAGGTGTGTCAATGGCAGTGTTGGGTAATTATTGGAGCTGTATCAATGGCAGTGTTGGGTAATTATTGGAGCTGTATCAATGGCAGTGTTGGGGTAATTATTGGAACTGTATCAATGGCAGTGTTGGGGTAATTATTGGAACTGTATCAATAGCAGTGTTGTGGTAATTATTAGAGCTGTATCAATGGCAGTGTTGGCGTAATTATTGGTGGCGTATAATGCCAATATCGGTGTAATTATTGTAGGTGTATCAATGCCAATATCGGTGTAATTTTGGAGCTGTACCAAAGGCAGCGTTGGGGAAATTATCAGAGCTGAATCAATGGCAGCGTTGGGGTAATTATCAGAGCTGAATCAATGGCAGTGTTGGGGTAATTATTGGAGCTGAATCAATGGCAGTGTTGGGGGAATTTTTGGAGCTGTATCAATGGCAGTGTTGGGGGAATTATTGGAGCTGTGTCAATGGCAGTGTTGGGGGAATTTTTGGAGCTGCATCAATGGCAGTGTTAGGGAATTATTGGAGCTGTATCAATGACAGTGTTGGGGGAATTTTTGGAGCTGTATCAATGGCAGTGTTGGGGTAATTATTGGAGCTGAAAGAATGGCAGTGTTGGGGGAATTTTTGGAGCTGCATCAATGGCAATGTTGGAGTAATTATGAGAGCTGAAACAAGAGCAGTGTTGGGGCAATTATTGGAGCTGTATCAAGAGCAGTGTTGGGGTAATTATTGGAGCTGTATCAAGAGCAGTGTTGGGGTAATTATTGGAGCTGTATCAAGAGCAGTGTTGGGGGAATTATTGGAGCTGTATCAATGGCAATGATGAGGTAATTATTGGAGCTGTATCAATGGCAGTGTTCGGGGAATTATTGGAGCTGTATCAATGGCAATATAGGGGTAGTATTTGGTACTGTATCAATAGTTGTGTCGGGCTAATTATCGGAGGTGCATCAACAGCTGCGTTAGGGTAATTACTGGAGCTTTATCAACAGTAGTGATGTGGTAATTATTGGAGGTGTGTCAATACAAATAATGGGGTAATTATTGGCAGTGTATCAAGAGCAGTGTTGGGGTAATTAGTAGAATTGTATTAATGGCAATATTGGGGTCATATTTGGTACTGTATCAATAGCTGTGTCAGGCTAATTATCGGAAGTGCAACAATAGCTGCGTTAGGGTAATTATTGGGGCAATTATTGGAGGTGTAACAATGGCAGCGTGGGGTAATTATTGGAGGTGTATCAATACAAATAACGGGGAAATTATTACAGGGGTATCAAGAGCCGGGTTGGGGTAATTATTGGAAGTGTATCAATAGCAGTGATGGGGTAATTATTGGAGCTGTATCAATAGCCGTGTTGGGGGAATTATTGGAGCTGTATCAATAGCAGTGTTGGGGGAATTATTGGAGTTGTATTAACAGCAGTGATGGGGGAATTATTGGAGCTATATCAATAGAAGTGTTGGGGGAATTATTGGAGCTGTATCAATGGCAGTGTTGGGGGAATTATTGGAGCTGTATCAATGGCAGTGTTGGGGGAATTATTGGAGCTGTATCAATGGCAGTGTTGGGGGAATTATTGGAGCTGTATCAATGGCAGTGTTGGGGGAATTATTGGAGCTGTATCAATGGCAGTGTTGGGGTAATTATTGGAGCTGTATCAACAGCAGTGTTGGGGGAATTATTGGAGCTGTATCAATGGCAGTGTTGGGGTAATTATTGGAGCTGTAACAAGAGCAGTGTTGGGGGAATTATTACAGCTGTATCAATGGCAGTGATGGGGTAATTATTGGTGGCGTATAATGCCAATATTGGTGTAATTATTGTAGGTGTATCAATGCCAATATCGGTGTAATTTTGGAGGTGTACCAAAGGCAGCGTTGGGGAAATTATCAGAGCTGAATCAATGGCAGCGTTGGGGAAATTATCAGAGCTGAATCAATGGCAGCGTTGTGGTAATTATCAGAGCTGAATCAATGGCAGCGTTGGGGAAATTATCAGAGCTGAATCAATGGCAGCGTTGGGGAAATTATCAGAGCTGAATCAATGGCAGCGTTGGGGAAATTATCGGAGCTGAATCAATGGCAGCGTTGGGGTAATTATCAGAGCTGAATCAATGGCAGCGTTGGGGTAATTATCAGAGCTGAATCAAGGGCAGCGTTGGGGAAATTATCAGCGCTGAATCAATGGCAGCGTTGGGGAAATTATCAGAGCTGAATCAATGGCAGCGTTGGGGTAATTATTGGCAGTGTTTTAAGAGCAGTGTTGTGGTAATTACTGGAGCTGTATCAATGGCAGTGTTGGGGTAATTATTGGAGCTGTATCAAGAGCAGTGTTGGAGTAATTATTGGAGCTGTATCAATGGCAGTGTTGGAGTAATTATTGGAGCTGTAACAAGAGCAGTGTTGGGGGAATTATTGGAACTGTATCAATGGCAGTGTTGGGGGAATTATTGGAACTGTACCAATGGCAATGATGGGGTAATTATTGGAACTGTATCAATGGCAGTGTTGGGGTAATTATTGGAACTGTAACAAGAGCAGTGTTGGGGGAATTATTGGAGCTGTATCAATGGCAGTGTTGGAGTAATTATTGGAGCTGTAACAAGAGCAGTGTTGGGGGAATTATTGGAACTGTATCAATGGCAGTGTTGGGGGAATTATTGGAACTGTACCAATGGCAATGATGGGGTAATTATTGGAACTGTATCAATGGCAATGATGGGGTAATTATTGGAACTGTATCAATGGCAATGATGGGGTAATTATTGGAACTGTATCAATGGCAGTGATGGGGTAATTATTGGAACTGTACCAATGGCAGTGATGGGGTAATTATTGGAACTGTATCAATGGCAATGATGGGGTAATTATTGGAACTGTATCAATGGCAATGATGGGGTAATTATTGGAACTGTATCAATGGCAATGATGGGGTAATTATTGGAACTGTACCAATGGCAGTGATGGAGTAATTATTGGAACTGTACCAATGGCAATGATGGGGTAATTATTGGAACTGTATCAATGGCTGTGATGGGGCAATTATTGGAACCGTATCAATGTCAATATCAGGGTAATTATTGGAACTGTATCAATGTCAATATCAGGGTAATTATTGGAGGTGTATCAATGGCAATGATGGGGTAATTATTGGAACTGTACCAATGGCAATGATGGGGTAATTATTGGAACTGTACCAATGGCAATGATGGGGTAATTATTGGAACTGTACCAATGGCAATGATGGGGTAATTATTGGAGCTGTATCAATGGCACTGATGGGGTAATTATTGGAGCTGTATCAATGGCAGTGTTGGGGGAATTATTGGAGCTGTATCAAGAGCAGTGTTGGGGTAATTATTGGAGCTGTATCAATGGCAGTGTTGGGCTAATTATTGGAGGTGTATCAAGAGCAGTGTTGGGGGAATTATTGGAGCTGTATCAAGAGCAGTGTTGGGGTAATTATTGGAGCTGTATCAAGAGCAGTGTTGGGGTAATTAGTAGAATTGTATTAATGGCAATATTGGGGTCATATTTGGTACTGTATCAATAGCTGTGTCAGGCTAATTATCGGAGGTGCAACAATAGCTGCGTTAGGGTAATTATTGGGGCAATTATTGGAGGTGTAACAATACAAATAACGGGGAAATTATTACAGAGGTATCAAGAGCCGGGTTGGGGTAATTATTGGAGCTGTATCAACAGCAGTGATGGGGGAATTATTGGAGCTGTATCAATAGCAGTGTTGCGGGAATTATTGGAGTTCTATTAACAGCAGTGATGGGGGAATTATTGGAGCTATATCAATAGCAGTGTTGGGGGAATTATTGGAGCTGTATCAATGGCAGTGTTGGGGTAATTATTGGAGCTGTATCAATGGCAGTGTTGGGGTAATTATTGGAGCTGTATCAATGGCAGTGTTGGGCTAATTATTGGAGGTGTATCAAGAGCAGTGTTGGGGGAATTATTGGAACTGTATCAATGGCAGTGTTGGGGTAATTATTAGAGCTGTATCAATGGCAGTGATGGGGTAATTATTGGTGGCGTATAATGCCAATATCGGTGTAATTATTGTCGGTGTATCAATGCCGATATCGGTGTAATTTTGGAGGTGTACCAAAGGCAGCGTTGGGGAAATTATCAGAGCTGAATCAATGGCAGCGTTGGGGAAATAATCAGAGCTGAATCAATGGCAGCTTGGGGAAATTATCAGAGCTGAATCAATGGCAGCGTTGGGGAAATAATCAGAGCTGAATCAAGGGCAGCGTTGGGGTAATTATCAGAGCTGAATCAATGGCAGCGTTGGGGAAATTATCAGAGCTGAATCAAGGGCAGCGTTGGGGTAATTATCAGAGCTGAATCAATGGCAGCGTTGGGGAAATTATCAGAGCTGAATCAATGGCAGCGTTGGGGTAATTATTGGCAGTGTATCAAGAGCAGTGTTGTGGTAATTACTGGAGCTGTATCAATGGCAGTGTTGGGATAATTATTGGAGCAGTATCAATGGCAATGTTGGAGTAATTATTGGAGCTGTATCAAGAGCAGTGTTGGGGTAATTATTGGAGCTGCATCAATGGCAGTGTTGGAGTAATTATTGGAGCTGTAACAAGAGCAGTGTTGGGGGAATTATTGGAACTGTATCAATGGCAATGATGGGGTAATTATTGGAACTGTACCAATGGCAATGATGGGGTAATTATTGGAACTGTATCAATGGCAGTGATGGGGTAATTATTGGAACTGTATCAATGGCAATGATGGGGTAATTATTGGAACTGTATCAATGGCAGTGATGGGGTAATTATTGGAACTGTACCAATGGCAGTGATGGGGTAATTATTGGAACTGTATCAATGGCAATGATGGGGTAATTATTGGAACTGTATCAATGGCAATGATGGGGTAATTATTGGAACTGTACCAACGGCAATGATGGGGTAATTATTGGAACTGTACCAATGGCAGTGATGGGGTAATTATTGGAACTGTATCAATGGCAATGATGGGGTAATTATTGGAACTGTACCAATGGCAGTGATGGGGTAATTATTGGAACTGTATCAATGGCAATGATGGGGTAATTATTGGAACTGTATCAATGGCAATGATGGGGTAATTATTGGAACTGTACCAATGGCAGTGATGGGGTAATTATTGGAACTGTATCAATGGCAATGATGGGGTAATTATTGGAACTGTATCAATGGCAATGATGGGGTAATTATTGGAACTGTACCAACGGCAATGATGGGGTAATTATTGGAACTGTACCAATGGCAATGATGGGGTAATTATTGGAACTGTATCAATGGCAATGATGGGGTAATTATTGGAACTGTATCAATGGCAATGATGGGGTAATTATTGGAACTGTACCAATGGCAGTGATGGGGTAATTATTGGAACTGTACCAATGGCAATGATGGGGTAATTATTGGAACAGTATCAATGGCTGTGATGGGGCAATTATTGGAACTGTATCAATGTCAATATCAGGGTAATTATTGGAGGTGTATCAATGGCAATGATGGGGTCATTATTGGAACTGTACCAATGGCAATGATGGGGTAATTATTGGAACTGTACAAATGGCAATGATGGGGTAATTATTGGAACTGTATCAATGGCAATGATGGGGTAATTATTGGAACTGTATCAATGGCAATGATGGGGTAATTATTGGAACTGTACCAACGGCAATGATGGGGTAATTATTGGAACTGTACCAATGGCAGTGATGGGGTAATTATTGGAACTGTATCAATGGCAATGATGGGGTAATTATTGGAACTGTACCAATGGCAGTGATGGGGTAATTATTGGAACTGTATCAATGGCAATGATGGGGTAATTATTGGAACTGTATCAATGGCAATGATGGGGTAATTATTGGAACTGTACCAATGGCAGTGATGGGGTAATTATTGGAACTGTATCAATGGCAATGATGGGGTAATTATTGGAACTGTATCAATGGCAATGATGGGGTAATTATTGGAACTGTACCAACGGCAATGATGGGGTAATTATTGGAACTGTACCAATGGCAATGATGGGGTAATTATTGGAACTGTATCAATGGCAATGATGGGGTAATTATTGGAACTGTATCAATGGCAATGATGGGGTAATTATTGGAACTGTACCAATGGCAGTGATGGGGTAATTATTGGAACTGTACCAATGGCAATGATGGGGTAATTATTGGAACAGTATCAATGGCTGTGATGGGGCAATTATTGGAACTGTATCAATGTCAATATCAGGGTAATTATTGGAGGTGTATCAATGGCAATGATGGGGTCATTATTGGAACTGTACCAATGGCAATGATGGGGTCATTATTGGAACTGTACCAATGGCAATGATGGGGTAATTATTGGAACTGTACAAATGGCAATGATGGGGTAATTATTGGAACTGTATCAATGGCAATGATGGGGTAATTATTGGAACTGTATCAATGGCAATGATGGGGTAATTATTGGAGCTGTATCAATGGCACTGCTGGGGTAATTATTGGAGCTGTATCAATGGCAGTGTTGGGGGAATTATTGGAGCTGTATCAATGGCAATATAGGGGTAGTATTTGGTACTGAGTCAATAGTTGTGTCGGGCTAATTATCGGAGGTGCATCAATAGCTGCGTTGGGGTAATTATTGGAGCTTTATCAATAGCAGTGATGTGGTAATTATTGGAGGTGTGTCAATACAAATAATGGGGTAATTATTAGCAGTGTATCAAGAGCAGTGTTGGGGTAATTAGTAGAATTGTATTAATGGCAATATTGGGGTCATATTTGGTACTGTATCAATAGCTGTGTCAGGCTAATTATCGGAGGTGCAACAATAGCTGCGTTAGGGTAATTATTGGGGCAATTATTGGAGGTGTAACAATGGCAGCGTGGGGTAATTATTGGAGGTGTATCAATACAAATAACGGGGAAATTATTACAGAGGTATCAAGAGCCGGGTTGGGGTAATTATTGGAAGTGTATCAATAGCAGTGATGGGGTAATTATTGGAGCTGTATCAATAGCAGTGTTGCGGGAATTATTGGAGGTGTATTAACAGCAGTGATGGGGGAATTATTGGAGCTATATCAATAGCAGTGTTGGGGGAATTATTGGAGCTGTATCAATGGCAGTGTTGGGGGAATTATTGGAGCTGTATCAATGGCAGTGTTGGGGTAATTATTGGAGCTGTCTCAATGGCAGTGTTGGGCTAATTATTGGAGGTGTATCAAGAGCACTGTTGGGGGAATTATTGGAACTGTATCAATGGCAGTGATGGGGGAATTATTAGAGCTGTATCAATGGCAGTAATGGGGTAATTATTGGTGGCGTATAATGCCAATATCGGTGTAATTATTGTCGGTGTATCAATGCCGATATCGGTGTAATTTTGGAGGTGTACCAAAGGCAGCGTTGGGGAAATTATCAGAGCTGAATCAATGGCAGCGTTGGGGAAATTATCAGAGCTGAATCAATGGCAGTGTTGGGGTAATTATTGGAGCAGTATCAATGGCAGTGGTGGGGTAATTATTGGAGCTGTATCAATGGCAGTGTTGGGGTAATTATTGGAGCTGTATCAATGGCAATGTTGGAGTAATTATTGGAGCTGTAACAAGAGCAGTGTTGGGGTAATTATTGGAACTGTATCAATGGCAGTGTTTGGGTAATTATTGAGCTGTAACAAGAGCAGTGTTGGGGCAATTATTGGAGCTGTATCAATGGCAGTGTTGGGGTAATTATTGAGCTGTAACAAGAGCAGTGTTGGGGGAATTATTGGAGCTGTATCAATGGCAGTGTTGGGGTAATTATTGGAACTGTAACAAGAGCAGTGTTGGGGTAATTATTGGAACTGTATCAACGGCAATGATGGGGTAATTATTGGAACTGTACCAATGGCAGTGATGGGGTAATTATTGGAACTGTACCAATGGCAGTGATGGGGTAATTATTGGAACTGTACCAATGGCAATGATGGGGTAATTATTGGAACTGTACCAATGGCAATGATGGGGTAATTATTGGAACTGTATCAACGGCAATGATGGGGTAATTATTGGAACTGTACCAATGGCAATGATGGGGTAATTATTGGAACTGTACCAATGGCAATGATGGGGTAATTATTGGAACTGTATCAATGGCAATGATGGGGTAATTATTAGAACTGTATCAATGGCAATGAAGGGGTAATTATTGGAACTGTATCAATGGCAGTGATGGGGTAATTATTGGAAATGTACCAATGGCAGTGATGGGGTAATTATTGGAACTGTATCAATGGCAGTGATGGGGTAATTATTGGAACTGTACCAATGGCAGTGATGGGGTGATTATTGGAACTGTACCAATGGCAATGATGGGGTAATTATTGGAACTGTACCAATGGCAATGATGGGGTAATTATTGGAACTGTACCAATGGCAATGATGGGGTAATTATTGGAACTGTACCAATGGCAATGATGGGGTAATTATTGGAACTGTATCAACGGCAATGATGGGGTAATTATTGGAACTGTACCAATGGCAATGATGGGGTAATTATTGGAACTGTATCAACGGCAATGATGGGGATATTATTGGAACTGTACCAATGGCAATGATGGGGTAATTATTGGAACTGTACCAAATGGCAATGATGGGGTAATTATTGGAACTGTACCAATGGCAATGATGGGGTAATTATTGGAACTGTATCAATGGCTGTGATGGGGCAATTATTGGAACTGTATCAATGTCAATATCAGGGTAATTATTGGAACTGTATCAATGTCAATATCAGAGTAATTATTGGAGGTGTATCAATGGCAATGATGGGGTAATTATTGGAACTGTACCAATGGCAATGATGGGGTAATTATTGGAACTGTATCAATGGCAATGATGGGGTAATTATTGGAACTGTACCAATGGCAATGATGGGGTAATTATTGGAACTGTACCAATGGCAATGATGGGGTAATTATTGGAACTGTATCAATGGCAATGATGGGGTAATTATTAGAACTGTATCAATGGCAATGAAGGGGTAATTATTGGAACTGTATCAATGGCAGTGATGGGGTAATTATTGGAACTGTACCAATGGCAGTGATGGGGTAATTATTGGAACTGTATCAATGGCAGTGATGGGGTAATTATTGGAACTGTACCAATGGCAGTGATGGGGTGATTATTGGAACTGTACCAATGGCAATGATGGGGTAATTATTGGAACTGTACCAATGGCAATGATGGGGTAATTATTGGAACTGTACCAATGGCAATGATGGGGTAATTATTGGAACTGTACCAATGGCAATGATGGGGTAATTATTGGAACTGTATCAACGGCAATGATGGGGTAATTATTGGAACTGTACCAATGGCAATGATGGGGTAATTATTGGAACTGTATCAACGGCAATGATGGGGATATTATTGGAACTGTACCAATGGCAATGATGGGGTAATTATTGGAACTGTACCAAATGGCAATGATGGGGTAATTATTGGAACTGTACCAATGGCAATGATGGGGTAATTATTGGAACTGTATCAATGGCTGTGATGGGGCAATTATTGGAACTGTATCAATGTCAATATCAGGGTAATTATTGGAACTGTATCAATGTCAATATCAGAGTAATTATTGGAGGTGTATCAATGGCAATGATGGGGTAATTATTGGAACTGTACCAATGGCAATGATGGGGTAATTATTGGAACTGTATCAATGGCAATGATGGGGTAATTATTGGAACTGTACCAATGGCAATGATGGGGTAATTATTGGAACTGTACCAATGGCAATGATGGGGTAATTATTGGAACTGTATCAATGGCAATGATGGGGTAATTATTGGAACTGTACCAATGGCAATGATGGGGTAATTATTGGAACTGTATCAATGGCTGTGATGGGGCAATTGTTGGAACTGTATCAATGGCAATGATGGGGTAATTATTGGAACTGTACCAATGGCAATGATGGGGTAATTATTGGAACTGTACCAATGGCAATGATGGGGTAATTATTGGAACTGTATCAATGGCTGTGATGGGGCAATTGTTGGAACTGTATCAATGGCAATGATGGGGTAATTATTGGAACTGTACCAATGGCAATGATGGGGTAATTATTGGAACTGTATCAATGGCTGTGATGGGGCAATTGTTGGAACTGTATTAATGCGAATATCAGGGTAATTATTGGAGGTGTATGAATACCAATATCAGGGTATGATGTGGAGATGCCGGTGATGGACTGGGGTGGACAAATGTAAGGAGTCTTACAACACCAGGTTGTAGTCCAACAGCTTTATTTGGAATCACAAGCTTTCGGAGCTTTCCTCCTAAGGAGGTGTATCACTGCCAAGATCACGGTAATTAGTGGAGGTGTATCAATGCAAATATCAGGGTATATATTGGAGGTGCATTAATGCCAATATTAGGGTAATTATTGGAGCTGTGTCAATGCCAGTATCAGGGTAATTATTGGAGGTGTATCAATGCCAAGATCAGGGTAATTATTGGAGCAGTATCAATGCCATGATCTTGATAATTATTGGAGCTGTATCAATGCCAAGATCATGGTAATTATTGGAGCTGTATCAATGCCAATATTAGGGTAATTATTGGAGCTGTGTCAATGCTAAGATCAGGGTAATTATTGGAGGTGTATCAATGCCAAGATCAGGGTAGTTATTGGAGCTGTATCAATGCCAAGATCAGGGTAATAATTGGAGATGTATCAATGCCAAGATCACGGTAATTATTGGAGGTGCATCAATGCCAATATTAGGGTAATTATTGGAGCTGTGTCAATGCTAAGATCAGGGTAATTATTGGAGGTGTATCAATGCCAAGATCAGGGTAATTACTGGAGGTGTATCAGTGCCAAGAAAAGGGCAATTATTGGAGGTGTATCAATGCCAATATCAGGGTAATTACTGGAGGTGTATCAGTGCCAAGAAAAGGGCAATTATTGGAGGTGTATCAATGCCAAGATCACGGTAATTATTGGAGGTGCATCAATGCCAATATTAGGGTAATTATTGGAGCTGTGTCAATGCTAAGATCAGGGTAATTATTGGAGGTGTATCAATGCCAAGATCAGGGTAATTACTGGAGGTGTATCAGTGCCAAGAAAAGGGCAATTATTGGAGGTGTATCAATGCCAATATCAGGGTAATTACTGGAGGTGTATCAGTGCCAAGAAAAGGGCAATTATTGGAGGTGTATCAATGCAAAGATCAGGGTAATTATTGGAGGTGTATCAATGCAAAGATCAGGGCAATTATTGGAGGTGTGTCAATGCCAATATCAGGGTAATTATTGGAGGTGTATCAATGCCAAGACCAGGGTAATTATTGGAGGTGTATCAATGCCAAGATCAGGGTAATTATTGGAGGTGCATCAATGCCAAGTTCAGGGTAATTATTGGAGGTGTATCAATGCCAAGATCAGGGTAATTATTGGAGGTGTATCAATGCCAATATCAGGGTAATTAGTGGAGGTGTATCAATGCCAATATTCGGGTAATTATTGGGGCTGTGTCAATGCCAGTATCAGGGTAATTATTGGAGGTGTATCAATGCCAATATCAGGGTAATTATTGGAGGTGTATCAATGCCAATATCAGGTGAATTATTGGAATTGTATCAATGCCAATATCAGGGTAATTATTGGAGGTGTATCAATGCAAAGATCTGGGTAATTATTGGAGGTGTATCAATGCCAATATCAGGGTAATTATTGGAGCTGTGTCAATGCTAGTATCAGGGTAATTAGTGGAGGTGTATCAATGCCAAGATCAGGGTATATATTGGAGGTGCATCAATGCCAATATTCGGGTAATTAATGGGGCTGTGTCAATGCCAGTATCAGGGTAATTATTGGAGGTGTATCAATGCCAATATCAGGGTAATTATTGGAGGTGTATCAATGCCAAGATCAGGGTAATTATTGGAGCTGTATCAATGCCAAGATCAGGGTATATATTGGAGCTGTATCAATGCCAATATCAGGGTAATTATTGGAGCTGTGTCAATGCAAAGATCAGGGTAATTATTGGAGGTGTATCAATGCCAATATTAGGGTAATTATTGGAGCTGTATCAATGCCAATATTAGGGTAATTATTGGAGCTGTGTCAATGCCAATATCAGGGTAATTATTGGAGGTGTATCAATGCCAAGATCAGGGATATTATCGGAGCTGTGTCAATGCCAAGATAAGGGTTATTTTTGGAGCTGTGTCAATGCCAATATCAGGGTAATTACTGGAGGTGTATCAATGCCAATATCAGGGTAATTAGTGGAGGTGTATCAATGCCAATATTAGGGGAATTATTGGAGCTGTGTCAATGCCAATATCAGGGTAATTATTGGAGGTGTATAAATGCCAAGATCAGGGTAATTACTGGAGGTGTATCAATGCCAATATCAGGGTAATTACTGGAGGTGTATCAATGCCAATATCAGGGTAATTACTGGAGGTGTATCAATGCAAAGATCAGGGTAATTATTGGAGCTGTATCAATGCCAATATCAGGGGAATTATTGGAGGTGTATCAATGCCAATAACAGGGTAATTATTGGAGGTGTATCAATGCCAATATCAGGGTAATTATTGGAGGTCTATCAATGCAAAGATCAGGGTAATTATTGGAGGTGTATCAATGCCAATATCAGGTGAATTATTGGAATTGTATCAATGCCAATATCAGGGTAATTATTGGAGCTGTGTCAATGCTAGTATCAGGGTAATTATTGGAGGTGTATCAATGCCAAGATCAGGGTTATTATTGGAGCTGTGTCAATGCTAGTATCAGGGTAATTATTGGAGGTGCATCAATGCCAAGATCAGGGTTAGTATTGGAGCTGTGTCAATGCTAGTATCAGGGTAATTATTGGAGGTGTATCAATGCCAAGATCAGGGTAATTATTGGAGCTGTGTCAATGCTAGTATCAGGGTAATTATTGGAGGTGCATCAATGCCAAGATCAGGGTTATTATTGGAGCTGTGTCAATGCTAGTATCAGGGTAATTATTGGAGGTGTATCAATGCAAAGATCACGGTAATTATTGGAGCTGTATCACTGCAAAGATCAGGGTAATTATTGGAGGTGTATCAATGTCAATATCAGGGTAATTATTGGAGGTGTATCAATGCCAAGATCAGGGTAATTATTGGAGCTGTATCAATGCAAAGATCAGGGTAATTATTGGAGCTGTATCAATGCCAATATCAGGGTAATTATTGGAGCTGTGTCAATTATTGGAGGTGTATCAATGCCAAGATCAGGGTAATTATTGGAGCTGTGTCAATGCAAACATCAGGGTAATTATTGGAGGTGTATCAATGCCAATATTAGGGTAATTATTGGAGCTGTGTCAATGCCAATATCAGGGTAATTATTGGAGGTGTATCAATGCCAAGATCAGGGATATTATCGGAGCTGTGTCAATGCCAAGATAAGGGTTATTATAGGAGCTGTGTCAATGCCAATATCAGGGTTATTATCGGAGGTGTATCAATGCCAATATCAGGGTAATTATTGGAGGTGTATCAATGCCAAGATCAGGGTAATTACTGGAGGTGTATCAATGCCAATATCAGGGTAATTATTGGAGGTGTATCAATGTCAATATCAGGGTAATTACTGGAGCTGTATCAATGCCAATATCAGGGTAATTATTGGAGGTGTATCAATGCCAATATCAGGGTAATTATTGGAGGTGTATCAATGCAAAGATCAGGGTAATTATTGGAGGTGTATCAATGCCAATATCAGGGTAATCATTGGAGGTGTATCAATGCAAAGATCAGGGTAATTATTGGAGGTGTATCAATGCCAAGATCAGGGTAATTACTGGAGGTGTATCAATGCCAATATCAGGGTAATTATTGGAGGTGTATCAATGCCAATATCAGGGTAATTATTGGAGCTGTGTCAATGCCAATATCAGGGTTATTATAGGAGCTGTGTCAATGCCAAGATCAGGGTTATTATAGGAGCTGTGTCAATGCCAAGGTCAGGGTAATTATTGGAGGTGTATCAATGCCAACGTCAGGGTAATTATTGGAGGTGTATCAATGTCAAGGTCAGGGTAATTATTGGAGGTGTATCAATGCCAAGATCAGGGTAATTATTGGAGCTGTGTCAATGCCAATATCAGGGTAATTATTGGAGGTGTATCAATGCCAAGATCAGGGATATTATCGGAGCTGTGTCAATGCCAAGATCAGGGTTATTATAGGTGCTGTGTCAATGCCAATATCAGGGTTATTATAGGAGGTGTATCAATGCCAATATCAGGGTAATTATTGGAGTTGTATCAATGCCAATATCAGGGTAATTATTGGAGGTGTATCAATGCCAAGATCAGGGTAATTACTGGAGGTGTATCAATGCCAATATCAGGGTAATTACTGGAGTTGCATCAATGCCAATATCAGGGTAATTATTGGAGGTGTATCAATGCCAAGATCAGGGTGATTACTGGAGGTGTATCAATGCCAATATCAGGGTAATTACTGGAGCTGTATCAATGCCAATATCAGGGTAATTATTGGAGGTGTATCAATGCCAAGATCAGGGTTATTATAGGAGCTGTGTCAATGCCAATATCAGGGTTATTATAGGGGGTGTATCAATGCCAATATCAGGGTAATTATTGGAGGTGTATCAATGCCAATATCACGGTAATTATTGGAGCTGTATCAATGCAAATATCAGGATAAATATTGGAACTGTATCAATGCCAATATCAGGGTAATTATTGGAGCTGTATCAATGCAAATATCAGGATAAATATTGGAACTGTATCAATGCCAATATCAGGGTAATTATTGGAGCTGTATCAATGCAAATATCAGGATAAATATTGGAACTGTATCAATGCCAATATCAGGGTAATTATTGGAGCTGTATCAATGCCAATATCAGGGTAATTATTGGAGTTGTATCAATGTCAATATCAGGGTTATTATAGGAGGTGCATCAATGCAAAGATCAGGGTTATTATTGGAGGTGTATCAATGCCAAGGTCAGGGTAATTATTGGAGGTGTATCAATGTCAATATCAGGGTAATTATTGGAGGTGTATCAATGCCAATATCAGGGTAATTATTGGAGGTGTATCAATGCCAATATCACGGTAATTATTGGAGCTGTATCAATGCCAATATCAGGATAAATATTGGAGCTGTATCAATGCCAATATCAGGATAAATTTTGGAGTTGTATCAATGCCAATATCAGGGTAATTATTGGAGCTGTATGAATGCCAATATCAGAATAAATATTGGAGCTGTATCAATGTCAATATCAGGATAAATATTGGAGCTGTATCAATGCCAATATCAGGATAAATATTGGAGCTGTATCAATGTCAATATCAGGATAAATATTGGAGCTGTATCAATGCCAATATCAGGATAAATATTGGAGCTGTGTCAATGCCAATATCAGGGTAATTATTGGGGGTGTATCAATGCCAATATCAGGGTAATTGTTGGAGGTGTATCAATGCCAATATCAGGGTAATTACTGGAGCTGTATCAATGCCAAGATCAGGGTAATTATTGGAGTTGTATCAATGCCAATATCAGGGCAATTATTGGAGTTGTATCAATGCCAATATCAGGGCAATTATTGGAGCTGTACCAATGCCAAGATCAGGATAAATATTGGAGGTGTATCAATGCCAAGATCAGGGTAATTACTGGAGGTGGAACAATGCCAATATCAGGGTAATTATAGGAGGTGTATCAATGCCAAGATCAGGGTAATTACTGGAGGTGTAACAATGCCAATATCAGGGTAATTATTGGAGGTGTATCAATGCCAAGATCAGGGTAATTACTGGAGGTGTATCAATGCCAAGATCAGGGTAATTATTGGAGCTGTATCAAGGTCAATATCAGGGTTATTTAGGATGTGTCTCAATGCAAAGATCAGGGTTATTATTGGAGGTGTATCAATGCCAAGATCAGGATAAATATTGGAGCTGTATCAATGCCAATAACAGGGTAATTGTTGGAGTTGTATCAATGCCAATAACAGGGTAATTGTTGGAGGTGTATCAATGCCAATATCAGGGTAATTATTGGAGTTGTATCAATGTCAATAACAGGGTAATTGTTGGAGGTGTATCAATGCCAATATCAGGGTAATTATTGGAGGTGTATCAATGCCAAGATCAGGATAAATATTGGAGGTGTATCAATGTCAATATCAGGGTAATTATTGGAGGTGTATCAATGCGAAGATCAGGGTAATTATTGGAGCTGTATCAATGCCAATATCAGGGTAATTATTGGAGGTGTATCAATGCGAAGATCAGGGTAATTATTGGAGCTGTATCAATGCCAATATCAGGGTAATTATTGGAGCTGCATCAATGCCAAAATCAGGGTAATTATTGGGAGTGTATCAATGCCAATATCAGAGCAATTATTGGAGCTGTATCAATGCCAAGATCAGGATAAATATTGGAGGTGTATCAATGCCAAGATCAGGGTAATTACTGGAGGTGTATCAATGTCAATATCAGGGTAATTATTGGAGGTGTATCAATGCCAATATCAGGGTAATTATTGGAGCTGTATCAATGCCAAGATCAGGGTAATTATTGGAGCTGTATCAATGCCAAGATCAGGGTAATTATTGGAGCTGTATCAATGCCAAGATCAGGGTAATTATTGGAGGTGTATCAATGCCAAGATCAGGGTAATTATTGGAGCTGTGTCAATGCTAAGATCAGGGTAATTACTGGAGGTGTATCAATGCCAATATCAGGGTAATTATTGGAGGTGTATCAATGCCAAGATCAGGGTAATTACTGGAGGTGTAGCAATGCCAATATCAGGGTAATTATTGGAGGTGTATCAATGCCAATATCAGGGTAATTATTGGAGGTGTATCAATGTCAATATCAGGGTAATTACTGGAGCTGTATCAATGCCAATATCAGGGTAATTATTGGAGGTGTATCAATGTAAATATCAGTGTAATTATTGGAGCTGTATCAATGCCAATATCAGGGTAATTATTGGAGGTGTATCAATGTCAATATCAGGGTAATTATTGGAGCTGTATCAATGCCAATATAAGGGTAATTATTGGAGCTGTATCAATGCCAAGATCAGGGTAATTATTGGAGTTGTATCAATGCCAATATCAAGGAAATTGTTGGAGGTGTATCAATGCCAATATCAGGGTAATTACTGGAGTTGTATCAATGCCAATATCAGGGCAATTATTGGAGCTGTATCAATGCCAAGATCAGGATAAATACTGGAGGTGTATCAATGCCAATATCGGGATAAATATTGGAGCTGTATCAATGCCAATATCAGGATAAATATTGGAGCTGTATCAATGCCAATATCAGGGTAATTATTGGAGCTGTATCAATGCCAATATCAGGATAAATATTGGAGCTGTATCAATGCCAATATCAGGGTAATTATTGGAGGTGTATCAATGCCAATATCAGGGTAATTATTGGAGCTGTATCAATGCCAAGATCAGGGTAATTATTGGAGTTGTATCAATGCCAATATCAGGGTAATTATTGGAGCTGTATCAATGCCAATATCAGGGTAATTATTGGGAGTGTATCAATGCCAATATCAGAGCAATTATTGGAGCTGTATCAATGCCAAGATCAGGATAAATATTGGAGGTGTATCAATGCCAAGATCAGGGTAATTACTGGAGGTGTATCAATGTCAATATCAGGGTAATTATTGGAGGTGTATCAATGCCAATATCAGGGTAATTATTGGAGCTGTATCAATGCCAAGATCAGGGTAATTATTGGAGCTGTATCAATGCCAAGATCAGGGTAATTATTGGAGCTGTATCAATGCCAAGATCAGGGTAATTATTGGAGGTGTATCAATGCCAAGATCAGGGTAATTATTGGAGCTGTGTCAATGCTAAGATCAGGGTAATTACTGGAGGTGTATCAATGCCAATATCAGGCTAATTATTGGAGGTGTATCAATGCCAAGATCAGGGTAATTACTGGAGGTGTAGCAATGCCAATATCAGGGTAATTATTGGAGGTGTATCAATGCCAATATCAGGGTAATTATTGGAGGTGTATCAATGTCAATATCAGGGTAATTACTGGAGCTGTATCAATGCCAATATCAGGGTAATTATTGGAGGTGTATCAATGTAAATATCAGTGTAATTATTGGAGCTGTATCAATGCCAATATCAGGGTAATTATTGGAGGTGCATCAATGTCAATATCAGGGTAATTATTGGAGCTGTATCAATGCCAAGATCAGGGTAATTATTGGAGTTGTATCAATGCCAATATCAGGGAAATTGTTGGAGGTGTATCAATGCCAATATCAGGGTAATTACTGGAGTTGTATCAATGCCAATATCAGGGCAATTATTGGAGCTGTATCAATGCCAAGATCAGGATAAACACTGGAGGTGTATCAATGCCAATATCGGGATAAATATTGGAGCTGTATCAATGCCAATATCAGGATAAATATTGGAGCTGTATCAATGCCAATATCAGGGTAATTATTGGAGCTGTATCAATGCCAATATCAGGATAAATATTGGAGCTGTATCAATGCCAATATCAGGGTAATTATTGGAGGTGTATCAATGCCAATATCAGGGTAATTATTGGAGCTGTATCAATGCCAAGATCAGGGTAATTATTGGAGTTGTATCAATGCCAATATCAGGGTAATTATTGGAGCTGTATCAATGCCAATATCAGGGTAATTGTTGGAGGTGTAGCAATGCCAAGATCAGGGTAATTACTGGAGGTGCATCAATGCCAATATCAGGGTAATTATTGGAGGTGTATCAATGCCAAGATCAGGGTAATTACTGGAGGTGTCTCAATGCCAAGATCAGGGTAATTATTGGAGTTGTATCAATGCCAATATCAGGGTAATTATTGGAGCTGTATCAATGCCAATATCAGGGTAATTGTTGGAGGTGTAGCAATGCCAAGATCAGGGTAATTACTGGAGGTGCATCAATGCCAATATCAGGGTAATTATTGGAGGTGTATCAATGCCAAGATCAGGGTAATTACTGGAGGTGTCTCAATGCCAATATCAGGATAAATATTGGAGTTGTATCAATGCCAATATCAGGGCAATTATTGGAGCTGTATCAATGCCAAGATCAGGGTAATTATTGGAGGTGCATCAATGCCAATATCAGGGTAATTATTGGAGGTGTATCAATGCCAAGATCAGGGTAATTACTGGAGGTGTATCAATGCCAATATCAGGGTAATTATTGGAGCTGTATCACTACCAAGATCAGGGTAATTATTGGAGCTGTATCAATGCCAATATCAGGGTAATTGTTGGAGGTGTAGCAATGCCAAGATCAGGGTAATTACTGGAGGTGCATCAATGCCAATATCAGGGTAATTATTGGAGGTGTATCAATGCCAAGATCAGGGTAATTACTGGAGGTGTCTCAATGCCAATATCAGGATAAATATTGGAGTTGTATCAATGCCAATATCAGGGCAATTATTGGAGCTGTATCAATGCCAAGATCAGGGTAATTACTGGAGGTGCATCAATGCCAATATCAGGGTAATTATTGGAGGTGTATCAATGCCAAGATCAGGGTAATTACTGGAGGTGTATCAATGCCAATATCAGGGTAATTATTGGAGCTGTATCACTACCAAGATCAGGGTAATTATTGGAGGTGTATCAATGCGTAGATCAGGGTAATTATTGGAGCTGTATCAATGTCAATATCAGGGTAATTATTGGAGCTGTATCACTACCAAGATCAGGGTAATTATTGGAGGTGTATCAATGCGTCGATCAGGGTAATTATTGGAGCTGTATCAATGCCAATATCAGGGTAATTATTGGAGCTGTATCAATGCCAAGATCAGGGTAATTATTGGAGCTGTATCAATGCCAATATAAGGGTAATTATTGGAGCTGTATCAATGCCAATATCAGGGTAATTATTGGAGCTGTATCAATGCCAATATCAGGGTAATTATTGGAGCTGTATCACTACCAAGATCAGGGTAATTATTGGAGCTGTATCAATGCGTAGTTCAGGGTAATTATTGGAGCTGTATCAATGCCAATATCAGGGTAATTATTGGAGCTGTGTCAATGCCAAGATCAGGGTAATTATTGGAGCTGTATCAATGCCAAGATCAAGGTAATTATTGGAGCTGTATCAATGCCAAGATCAAGGTAATTATTGGAGGTGTATCAATGCCAAGATCAGGGTAATTATTGGAGCTGTATCAATGCCAAGATCAGGGTAATTATTGGAGCTGTATCAATGCCAAGATCAAGGTAATTATTGGAGCTGTATCAATGCCAATATCAGGGTAATTATTGGAGCTGTATCAATGCCAATATCAGGGTAATTATTGGAGCTGTATCAATGCCAATATCAGGGTAATTATTGGAGCTGTATCAATGCCAATATCAGGGTAATTATTGGAGCTGTATCAATGCCAATATCAGGGTAATTATTGGAGCTGTGTCAATGCCAAGATCAGAACAATTATTGGAAGTATATTGATGGCAGTGTCGGGTTAATTATTGGAGGGGTATCAACAGCTGTGTCGGTGTAATTACTGGAGATGTGTCACTATCAATATCAGGGTAATTATTGTCGGTGTGTCAATGTCAGGATAATTATTGGAGGTGTATCAATGCCAGTAACAGGGTAATTATTGGAGGTGTGTCAATGCCAATAACAGCGTAATTATTGGAAGTGTATCAATGCCAAGATCAGGGTAATTACTGGAGCTGTATCAATGGCAATAACAGGGTAATTATTGGAGGTGCATCAATGCCAGTATAAGGGTATTTATTGGAGGTGTATCAATGGCAATAATAGGGTAATTATTGGAGGTGTATCAATGCCAGTATCAGGGTATTTATTGGAGGTGTATCAATGGCAATAACAGGGTAATTACTGGAGGTGTATCAATGCCAATAACAGGGTAATTATTGGAGGTGTATCAATGGCAATAACAGGGTAATTACTGGAGGTGTGTCAATGGCAATATCAGGGTAATTATTGGAGGTGTATCAATGCCAATAACAGGGTAATTACTGGAGCTGTATCAATGGCAATAACAGGGTAATTGTTGGAGGTGTATCAATGCCAATATCAGGGTAATTATTGGGGGTGTATCAATGTCAATATCAGGGTAATTGTTGGAGGTGTATCAATGCCAATAACAGGGTAATTACTGGAGGTGTATCAATGCCAATAACAGGGTAATTATTGGAGGTGTATCAATGGCAATAACAGGGTAATTACTGGAGGTGTATCAATGGCAATATCAGGGTAATTATTGGAGGTGTATCAATGCCAATAACAGGGTAATTACTGGAGCTGTATCAATGGCAATAACAGGGTAATTATTGGAGGTGTATCAATGGCAATAACAGGGTAATTACTGGAGGTGTATCAATGGCAATATCAGGGTAATTATTGGAGGTGTATCAATGCCAATAACAGGGTAATTACTGGAGCTGTATCAATGGCAATAACAGGGTAATTGTTGGAGCTGTATCAATGGCAATAACAGGGTAATTATTGGAGGTGTATCAATGCCAATAACAGGGTAATTACTGGAGCTGTATCAATACCAATAACAGGGTAATTATTGGAGGTGTATCAATGGCAATAACAGGGTAATTATTGGAGGTGTATCAATGCCAAGATCAGGGTAATTACTGGAGGTGTATCAATGCCAATATCAGGGTAATTATTGGAGCTGTATCAATGCGAATATCAGGGTAATTATTGGAGGTGTATCAATGTCAATATCAGGGTAATTATTGGAGCTGTATCACTACCAAGATCAGGGTAATTATTGGAGCTGTATCAATGCGTAGTTCAGGGTAATTATTGGAGCTGTATCAATGCCAATATCAGGGTAATTATTGGAGCTGTGTCAATGCCAAGATCAGGGTAATTATTGGAGCTGTATCAATGCCAAGATCAAGGTAATTATTGGAGCTGTATCAATGCCAAGATCAAGGTAATTATTGGAGGTGTATCAATGCCAAGATCAGGGTAATTATTGGAGCTGTATCAATGCCAAGATCAGGGTAATTATTGGAGCTGTATCAATGCCAAGATCAAGGTAATTATTGGAGCTGTATCAATGCCAATATCAGGGTAATTATTGGAGCTGTATCAATGCCAATATCAGGGTAATTATTGGAGCTGTATCAATGCCAATATCAGGGTAATTATTGGAGCTGTATCAATGCCAATATCAGGGTAATTATTGGAGCTGTATCAATGCCAATATCAGGGTAATTATTGGAGCTGTGTCAATGCCAAGATCAGAACAATTATTGGAAGTATATTGATGGCAGTGTCGGGTTAATTATTGGAGGGGTATCAACAGCTGTGTCGGTGTAATTACTGGAGATGTGTCACTACCAATATCAGGGTAATTATTGTCGGTGTGTCAATGTCAATGTCAGGATAATTATTGGAGGTGTATCAATGCCAGTAACATGGTAATTATTGGATGTGTGTCAATGCCAAGATCAGGGTAATTACTGGAGCTGTATCAATGGCAATAACAGGGTAATTATTGGAGGTGCATCAATGCCAGTATTAGGGTATTTATTGGAGGTGTATCAATGGCAATAATAGGGTAATTATTGGAGGTGTATCAATGCCAGTATCAGGGTATTTATTGGAGGTGTATCAATGCCAGTATCAGGGTAATTTATGGAGGTGTATCAATGCCAATAACAGGGTAATTACTGGAGGTGTATCAGTGGCAATAACAGGGTAATTACTGGAGGTGTATCAATGCCAATAACAGGGTAATTATTGGAGGTGTATCAATGCCAATAACAGGGTAATTACTGGAGCTGTATCAATGGCAATAACAGGGTAATTGTTGGAGGTGTATCAATGCCAATATCAGGGTAATTATTGGGGGTGTATCAATGTCAATATCAGGGTAATTGTTGGAGGTGTATCAATGCCAATAACAGGGTAATTACTGGAGGTGTATCAATGCCAATAACAGGGTAATTATTGGAGGTGTATCAATGGCAATAACAGGGTAATTACTGGAGGTGTATCAATGGCAATATCAGGGTAATTATTGGAGGTGTATCAATGCCAATAACAGGGTAATTACTGGAGCTGTATCAATGGCAATAACAGGGTAATTATTGGAGGTGTATCAATGGCAATAACAGGGTAATTACTGGAGGTGTATCAATGGCAATATCAGGGTAATTATTGGAGGTGTATCAATGCCAATAACAGGGTAATTACTGGAGCTGTATCAATGGCAATAACAGGGTAATTGTTGGAGCTGTATCAATGGCAATAACAGGGTAATTATTGGAGGTGTATCAATGTCAATAACAGGGTAATTACTGGAGCTGTATCAATACCAATAACAGGGTAATTATTGGAGGTGTATCAATGGCAATAACAGGGTAATTATTGGAGGTGTATCAATGCCAAGATCAGGGTAATTACTGGAGGTGTATCAATGCCAATATCAGGGTAATTATTGGAGCTGTATCAATGCGAATATCAGGGTAATTATTGGAGGTGTATCAATGTCAATATCAGGGTAATTATTGGAGCTGTATCACTACCAAGATCAGGGTAATTATTGGAGCTGTATCAATGCGTAGTTCAGGGTAATTATTGGAGCTGTATCAATGCCAATATCAGGGTAATTATTGGAGCTGTGTCAATGCCAAGATCAGGGTAATTATTGGAGCTGTATCAATGCCAAGATCAAGGTAATTATTGGAGCTGTATCAATGCCAAGATCAAGGTAATTATTGGAGGTGTATCAATGCCAAGATCAGGGTAATTATTGGAGCTGTATCAATGCCAAGATCAGGGTAATTATTGGAGCTGTATCAATGCCAAGATCAAGGTAATTATTGGAGCTGTATCAATGCCAATATCAGGGTAATTATTGGAGCTGTATCAATGCCAATATCAGGGTAATTATTGGAGCTGTATCAATGCCAATATCAGGGTAATTATTGGAGCTGTATCAATGCCAATATCAGGGTAATTATTGGAGCTGTATCAATGCCAATATCAGGGTAATTATTGGAGCTGTGTCAATGCCAAGATCAGAACAATTATTGGAAGTATATTGATGGCAGTGTCGGGTTAATTATTGGAGGGGTATCAACAGCTGTGTCGGTGTAATTACTGGAGATGTGTCACTACCAATATCAGGGTAATTATTGTCGGTGTGTCAATGTCAATGTCAGGATAATTATTGGAGGTGTATCAATGCCAGTAACAGGGTAATTATTGGATGTGTGTCAATGCCAAGATCAGGGTAATTATTGGAGCTGTATCAATGGCAATAACAGGGTAATTATTGGAGGTGCATCAATGCCAGTATTAGGGTATTTATTGGAGGTGTATCAATGGCAATAATAGGGTAATTATTGGAGGTGTATCAATGCCAGTATCAGGGTATTTATTGGAGGTGTATCAATGCCAGTATCAGGGTAATTTATGGAGGTGTATCAATGCCAATAACAGGGTAATTACTGGAGGTGTATCAGTGGCAATAACAGGGTAATTACTGGAGGTGTATCAATGCCAATAACAGGGTAATTATTGGAGGTGTATCAATGCCAATAACAGGGTAATTACTGGCACTGTATCAATACCAATAACAGGGTAATTATTGGCGCTGTATCAATGCCAATAACAGGGTAATTACTGGAGGTGTATCAATGCCAATAACAGGGCAATTACTGGAGCTGTATCAATGGCAATAACAGGGTAATTGTTGGAGGTGTATCAATGCCAATATCAGGGTAATTATTGGAGGTGTATCACTGCCAATATCAGGGTAATTATTGGAGGTGTATCAATGCCAATAACAGGGTAATTACTGGAGCTGTATCAATGGCAATAACAGGGTAATTGTTGGAGGTGTATCAATGGCAATAACAGGGTAATTACTGGAGGTGTATCAATGGCAATAACAGGGTAATTATTGGAGGTGTATCAATGGCAATAACAGGGTAATTATTGGGGGTGTATCAATACCAATAACAGGGTAATTATTGGAGGTGTATCAATGGCAATAACAGGGTAATTGTTGGAGGTGTATCAATGGCAATAACAGGGTAATTACTGGAGGTGTATCAATGGCAATATCAGGGTAATTATTGGAGGTGTATCAATGGCAATAACAGGGTAATTATTGGGGGTGTATCAATACCAATAACAGGGTAATTATTGGAGGTGTATCAATGGCAATAAGAGGGTAATTACTAGAGGTGTATAAATGCCAATAACAGGGTAATTACTGGAGCTGTATCAATGGCAATAACAGGGTAATTATTGGAGGTGTATCAATGCCAATAACAGGGTAATTATTGGGGGTGTATCAATGCCAATAACAGGGTAATTACTGGCACTGTATCAATACCAATAACAGGGTAATTATTGGAGCTGTATCAATGCCAATAACAGGGTAATTACTGGAGGTGTATCAATGCCAATAACAGGGCAATTACTGGAGCTGTATCAATGGCAATAACAGGGTAATTATTGGAGCTGTATCAATGCCAATAACAGGGTAATTACTGGACGTGTATCAATGCCAATAACAGGGTAATTACTGGAGCTGTATCAATGGCAATAACAGGGTAATTACTGGAGGTGTATCAATGACAATCACAGGGTAATTACTGGAGGTGTATCAATGCCAATAACAGGGTAATTACTGGAGGTGTATCAATGGCAATAACTGGGTAATTATTGGATGTGTATCAATAGCAGTATCAGGGTAATTATTGGAGGTGTATCAATGTCAATATCAGGGTAATTATTGGAGGTGTGTCAATGCCAATATCAGGGTAATTATTGGAGGTGTATCAATGCCAATAACAGGGTAATTATTGAGGGTGAATCAATGCCAATAGCAGGGTAATTATTGGAGGCGTATCAATGCCAATAACAGGGTAATTATTGAGGGTGAATCAATGCCAATAGCAGGGTAATTATTGGAGGCGTATCAATGCCAGTATCAGCGTATTTATTGGAGGTGTATCAGTGGCAATAACAGGGTAATTATCGGGAGTGTATCAATGTCAATATCAGGGTAATTATTGGGGGTGTATCAATGTCAATATCAGGGTAATTATTGGAGGTGTATCAATGCCAATATCAGGGGAATTATTGGGGGTGTATAAATGCCAATAACAGGGTAATTATTGGAGCTGTATCAATGCCAATATCAGGGTAATTATTGGAGGTGTATCAATGCCAATAGCAGGGTAATTATTGGAGGCGTATCAATGCCAGTATCAGCGTATTTATTGGAGGTGTATCAGTGGCAATAACAGGGTAATTATCGGGAGTGTATCAATGTCAATATCAGGGTAATTATTGGGGGTGTATCAATGTCAATGTCAGGGTAATTATTGGAGGTGTATCAATGCCAATATCAGGGGAATTATTGGGGGTGTATCAATGTCAATATCAGGGTAATTATTGGGGGTGAATCAATGCCAATAACAGGGTAATTACTGGAGGTGTATCAATGCCAATAACAGGGTAATTATCGGGAGTGTATCAATGTCAATATCAGGGTAATTATTGGAGGTGTATCAATGCCAATAACAGGGTAATTATTGGGGGTGTATCAATGCCAATAACAGGGTAATTATTGGAGGTGTATAAATGCCAATAACAGGGTAATTATTGGAGCTGTATCAATGCCAATATCAGGGTAATTATTGGAGGTGTATCAATGCCAATAACAGGGTAATTATTGGACGTGTATCAATGCCAGTATCAGCGAATTTATTGGAGGTGTATCAGTGGCAATAACAGGGTAATTATCGGGAGCGTATCAATGCCAGTATCAGGGTAATTATTGGGAGTGTATCAATGGCAGCATCAGGGTAATTATTGGGAATGTATCAATGTCAATATCAGGGTAATTATTGGAGGTGTATTAAGGTCAATATCAGGGTAATTATTGGAGCTGTATCAATGCCAATAACAGGGTAATTATTGGAGGTGTATCAATGCCAATATCAGGGTAATTATTGGAGGTGTATCAATGCCAATAACAGGGTAATTATTGGGCGTTTATCAATGTCAATATCCGGGTAATTATTGGAGGTGTACCAATGCCAATAACAGGGTAATTATTGGGGGTGTATCAATGCCAATAACAGGTTAATTATTGGAGGTGTATCAATGCCAATAACAGGGTAATTATTGGAGGTGTATCAATGCCAATAACAGGGTAATTACTGGAGGTGTATCAATGCCAAGATCAGGGTAATTATTGCAGCTGTATCAATGCCAATAACAGGGTAATTACTGGAGGTGTATCAAAGCCAATAACAGGGTAATTACTGGAGGTGTATCAATGGCAATAACAGGGCAAATATTGGGGGTGTATCAAAGCCAATATCAGGCAAATTACTGGAGCATTGTCAATGGCAGTAGCAGAGTTATTGTGAGATATGATAAATATAGATAAGGAAGTAGTATTGAAAACAATTGTTGGAACGAAAAGTGCAAGCAACACCAGACCCCGGGGGCGTGCATCCTGAAATACTGCGGAAAGTCAGAGAGGGACTACCAGAGGTTCTGACCACTATCCTTGGATCTGAGACTTGTGCCAGAGGACTGGAGGTTTAAGGTTCATAAAAGAAGAGAAAAGGATAAGCCAGATAAGTATGGGCCAAACAGCCTAATATTTGTAGTGGGTCAGTTTCTAGAGGCCATGATACAGGATAAAATTAACGCTCACCTAAAAAGATATGTGATTAATTAAAGACAGCCAGCATGGATTTGTAAAAGGCGAATTTCTCGTGTCAGAGAAATTTGAGGAAGGAATGAAGGGCATTGATAAAGGACATGTATTGGATGTTTCGTATATGGATTTTCAAAAGGCATTTGATAAGGTGCCACATTGTGGAAGCTTGTTGATCAAATTAAGAACATGCGCGTAAAACACAGAAATGTAAATCGGGCATTTTCTATCACTGGCAACCATCACTGCAACATCAGTTTTAGGCCCAGGCAGCAAGTTGAAAATCTACCCCTCTGGTATTAAAGGGAGTGAGGTAGCATGGATCAGAAATTGGTTAAAGGACAGAAAACAGAGAGTAACAATTAATGAATGTTTTACTGGACTGGAAGGATGTAAACAGTGGAGTCCACCAGGGGTCAGTGTTGGGAGCATTGTTCCTCTCATTTCCGACCTGGACTTGGGTATGCGGGGCACAATATTGAAATCTGCAGATGACACAAAAACTGGGAGTGTGGTCAACTGTGAAGAGGGCAGTCAGTGACTTCAGGAAGATGTGGACTGGCTAGTAAATTGGGCAGATAGATGTCAGATAAAATTTAATGAGGAGAAATGTGAAGTGATACATTTTGGGAGGAAGAATAAGGAGAGAACACATATACTAAATGGTAAAACCTTACAGGGAGTACAGAGACTGAAGAGTTCAGGTACACAAATGGAATCCTAGATTTTATAAATAGGGGTATGGAGAACAAAGACAAAGAGGAAATGATGGTTAGGCCACAGAGAGAACAATGCGTACAGTTTTGGAGACCCTAAGTTAGGAAAGATGTCAAGGCCATGGACAAGGTGCAGAATAGATGATACCAGGAATGAGAGGTTTCAGTTATTTGGGCAGACCAAATAAACTAGGGCTCTTTTCATTAGAACAGAGAAGGTTACAAAGAAGTTTGATAGAGGCAGTCAAAAGTGTGAAAGGGTTTTGATAAGGTAAAGTGGGAAAAAAACTATTTCAACTGGCAGGTGAGTTGGTAAATAGAGGGCATAAATTTAAGATAATCACCAAAACAACAAAGGGAGAGGTCATGAGAATTTCAAAGAGCTGGCAGAGGCATGATGGGCTGAATGGCCTCTTACTGTGCTGTAATTCTTTTAATGACTCTCTGAACAATGCCAATCAGGGTAATTATTGGAACTGTATAATGCCAATTTCAGGGTAATTACTGGATAAATGTCAGTATTGGGGTAATTACTGGATAAATGTCAGTATTGGGGTAATTAATGCATCTGCATCAATGCCAACCATCAGGTTATTTACTGGAAATGTATAATGTCCGTATCAGGGTAATTAGCGCATGTGATTAAATGCCAGTATTGGGGTAATTATTGGATCTGTATAAATACCAGTACCAGGGCAATTATTTGAACTGTACATATACTGTACCGAGGTAATTATTGCATCTGTATTAATGCCAGTATCGGAGTAATTATTTGATCAGTTGAAATGCCGCTACCCAGGTAATTACTGCACCTGAATAAATGCCAGTATGGGGGTAATTATTCGACCTGTATCAATGCCAGTCTCAGGATTATCTCGCTATCAGCTTTCTGGCCATGGCGCTCTTTACTGGTGGGCAAATGTTTCTGATGAGTACATAAAGCAGAAGTACAGAGAGCTTGGAGAGAGACATGCGCAGACAAGATCAGTATCCCCTTTCTGTGCCAGAGTACAAACACATACCAATGGAGAGGGGAAAATATGCATCAGTACTGGACTCCAAAATACCCTCCTGGTAAAATCACTAATATTTTTTCTCTAAAAATTAAAAAAATGTTTGATATGGTTTTCTTTGTTGAGCAATTCAAAAACAGAAATGCATCGTAAGGTATCATGATCCCAAGTTTTATGACCAAATCATTTCACCTAAAGGCTTGGCCCCCTGTGGCATCTGGTGAGGCACTCATTTGATCCCTTCCCTCTGGTACATTTACCAAAGAAAACTCCGAGAAGTCTGAGCTGCCCTGTCGGACCCTTAGGTTCACCTGTCCACTGGTACTGTCGTTGAACGACGGGGTCATTTCTCCTCCAGTAGCGGAGAACCTAGAGTCTTGACCAAATGTGTCCATTTGGTGATTGTGGTGAGCTGGTGGTTCCTCTCGCTTCTTCTGTGAGTTAACTTGCTCTATGAAATCCGGCGGTGAAGAGATGCTGTTGCTGCTAGTCACAGTCGGTATGAAAGCAAAGGGATGCTGGGATTCACCAACTAATAAGCTGTACTGCGATTTTTGTGATGGTAACCTCAAAGAGGAACCCATTTCAGGTCTGAAGCCGTGCTGGGTAACCATGGTGGCAAAAACCTGTCGCTCTAGAGAAGAAAACAGAGGCTGCACCTGAAGGCTTCCAGTTAGAGCGTGAGTTTCAGTCTCGTACGCAAGTCCTTGCTCGGCCGAGTAGCTATCATTGTGGCAAGTCCTTTCCAAAGCTTGTTGGAGGAATTTTGAATATTCGTGGAGCATGTTACAGTTGTCTGTGGCTACTGGCTGGGAACTCTCATTGACTCGCTCCGATGGAGGCACGTTAGTGATGTCAGTAGAGCTCACAGTTATATTTGAAGCTACTTGGGTATCACTGACAGAGAAGGGAACCTGCCCGTTTGCCTTGTTAGTGTAGTGGTCCAACAGAGTCTGCAGAACTTCGTCAGGAATTCCACTTTTGTCCTGACTGCTTTTCAGCTCAGTGTTACTGGGCTGCACCAACATGGATGTGCCACTGCTGTTTTCCCCAACAGTAGTGGTGGCTGCCTGGGTTACAGCCGGTTGGGTGGAGATCTGGCCTACAGTTAAGGCATACTCTCTGCTGGTGCTGGTAGTCCCTTGCAAGAATCGCTTCTTCTTTACGAACTGCATTGCATCATCATAGTTGCTGTTGCTGCTGCTGCCCCCTGGTTTGCGTGAAGCATCTTGACCCTGATCAGCACTCTGACCCTCAATGACCAGGAGGTCGGGGTTGTCTACCATAGCGTAGGTATATTTGTTGACCTTCGTGGCATCAAAGTTGGCAGAAACGGGCACAGTCTGATTCAACTGTTCTACTGTCTTTTGATTTTTCTTTGAGCTTACCTTCTTCAGAACAAGCTTTGGTGGATGCAGGTTCATCTGATTCTGATATGCATCCCCTAGGTGATCATTACTGTGTGAAGAGTGTGCGATCACAAGTGAACACTGCTCCACTTTATACTCGTCCTTTACCTTCAAGTTGCTGGTGTAATACTCTACACAATCTCCCTTATCCACCTTAACCTCTGCTGGGTTACCAGTCTCCTCTTTATTAGAGGTCCCCAATGCCGGCTTCTCCGCAGTTTTGAGCTTTTTTCTTGGATTGATGATGTCTTTTGGGGGTGACAGGAACCTGTTTTCTGCATTGATTGCGAGTATAATTGGCTCCGTTTTCACAGCTGAGTTTTTGCCAGGAACTTTCCCTTGATTTTCATGGCACATTCTTCTGTGTTTAAGCAAACGATCAGTTCTAGAAAAATACTGCAAGGAAATGCATTAGAGAGAATTAATAAGTCATTATTATTTATTAGCTCATGATTAAAGCAACAATGGACAAGAAGGTGTGCATTTATTGTGGCCATTGGCATGCTAAGGACCGTTTTGGCATGAGGCAAAGCAAGCTAAAAACTGCCCCAGGATGTGCTAACACCTACACAAATTCATACCCTTCAACTACTGATATTGGTTATGGACACAAGCATTTTTGAATTTATTGTCAGCTGTTTATGATTCCATTTTATAAAAGCTGATGTGGAACAATGACAATTTCTGAGATGTAATAAGATTAGTTATAGGATCGATTTTAACTGTTCCTGCCGGGTGGGAGACGGGCAGCAGTGGGTAGGATGCCTGTTTTACACCCTGTCTGATTTTCCAAAAAAAAAATCAGGCATCCTACCCACTGTCGCCCTTTTCCTGCCCGGTGGGAACAGTTACAAGCGACCCTCTAGGTGTAATTTTCCGACTTTGTGCTTCCAGCAGGAAGCCTCACCTGTTGACAATACATAATCGGAAATTTGCGCATGTGTGCCGCATAATGAAATGGTCAGAAAATGATGAACCACATGCGCCCGAATTTCTGATTTGAGCTTCAGATTCAGGAGGCTCCCAAACACAAAGTTGGAAAATTACATCTAGCATGAATTTCCTCTATGGAACAAGACTGTATGTGTGTTGCCTTGAGGGCTCAGTTAGTATCTGGACTGCCTAATGTGTCACTGAGTCATACAGACCTGTAGAGTCCATGGCCTGATCTCCAGTCTGTGTTGAGTTAACTGATCTCAGCTGTTAGTGCAGGGCTACAACAACTTGCCTTAACCTCAGTGCCACTTGGTTGGGGGAAGGGGAAATGAGCCAGGGATCCTGCTCCTGCTTTCTGTCCAGTGACTCCTGCTGGAAAGTGCATGTGAATGTCAGATGCAGACAGCGTTGGGATCGACAGTGATGCCATCCACATTCAAATAGTCTGTCGACGCTCACTGTCTAGGCTCACACATAAAAATAGCAAGTTGGGCAAGGGGCTTTCAGCATCTGTGGAATCGTACACCAGAAAGGATATGGGGGCAGGGCGGGAAGAGGCTCGTGCCAAGTATAAACACCGGTATGGACCAGTTAGGTCAAATGGCCTGTTTTTTTGTTGTGCTGTAGATTCTATGCAAGAGTCAGCAACTTTTAAAAGAATAAAGCTATGTGTATACAACTAATCTCATTCATTCTCCTTACTTACCCATGTTCTATTTCTCATTGTTGCACTTTAGCATTATAAAAGTTTCCCATTATGTTATTTTAGTGTAGTACGGTAGTCCAAATTAATACTGAAGAGAATTGTAAAAATATATTAACGCATAAAACATGATGTCGTCTCCTGGTAATTTCTTTTTCTATTTCGTGGAGATTACATCAATAGAGAATTCTAATTATTGCAATCAGCTTTTTCTTTCCCTCAATTTTTTCCTTTCTCTCCTGATGGAGTACAGTTCCAGGAATACCAACAGTTCTACAGTAGCTCAGCTAAGGTGCCATTACTCTCATGTGAGCCTGGAGAAGAAGTGAATGAAGACATTGCTAAGTAAACAAAGTTAGTTAACATCACCTTAGACTCAAACCTTAATGCATCACAAATATACAAGTTGTGAGTCAAATACACTTTACTGTTGCTGTACATTGGTCTCCTCCCATTTAATTGGCTGACATATTTTCAGGTAAAATATCCATTTTCAAGTCATGCAAATACAAAGTTGGGTCACATCAAGGAAATATGCTACTGGCTAGGTATGTAGCATGTGTAGCTGGTAATGCATTTTGGCAGAGTCAGAGTCTCCAAGGCTGCTCTGGAATCATGGGCCTCTATGCAATATATAGAACCAGTCCAGGATGCACAGAGCTCTTCCTCACTGGAGGAATGCTCTCCTTATCTTAAGGCCACTCCTACATGTTGGGCCTTGATTAAAATTAGACTTTTACTAAAGAAATGTTGAGTCATGTTCATCTCAATTTTTATATACATAATATGGGGGAGTGCTTGAATTAATATTACTCTCAATAAACACTCCTTCCCTCTGATACAAATCCATGGTTTCAAACAGTTCTGAACAGCATGGTCAGGATATTCAATGCCAGCTAGGATATAACTATTGACTGAAATTCTTCAGTTTGAGTGCCATATAAAATAACTGTGCATTTAACAGTGTTCCCCAACTGCCATTTCGATCACACCCATAGGCTAAGGAAAGCCAGCAGCAACACAAACTTGAGAGACAATGTGTGGCTAAACAATGGCTGTAAAACAAAATGAATGGGGCATCACACTAGACCAGTTTGTACCTGTGGCAGTGGTAGTGCTGGAAAAGTCACTTACAATTAGCATAATCAATTTTCAGAGGTCATGCTTCACGGGATGCAAAGACCATTGTCACTAATGATGACTGACATGTAATACAATCCTGCAGGCACAATTCACACTTCTCCTGTAATACAGTAACTGCAGGCAGTGTTTATACTACTCCTGTAATAAAGTACTATAGGCAGTATCCACCTTGCTGGTGTAATACAGGACATATAGGCACTGTCACATTGCAGCTGTAATATAGTACCTTTAGGCAGTATTTGCAATGCTCCTGTGATACAATACCTGTAGGCAATATTCACACTGCCCCTGAAATCAATTATTGCAAGTATTGCAGGGACTATTAAGACTAGTGCTGTAATACAGGACCCATAGGCAGTAGACACACTGCTCCTGTAATATAGTACTAAAGGCATTATTCATATTGGTGACACAACACCCGTAGCCAATATTCACATTGTGCTTGCAATACAAGCCTAAGTAGATCTGTAGGCAGTATTCACATTACTCCTGTAATGAAGGACCTATATGCATTATTTCCATTACTCCTGTAATACAGTGCCTTTAGGCAGTGTTTGTATTGCTGCTGTAATACAGTGCCTTTAGGCAATATTTGCATTGCTCTTGAAATACAATACCATTAGACAATATTTGCATTGCTCCTGTAATATAGTACCATTAGGCAGTGTTTGCATTGCTTTTGTATTACAGTACCTTAGCAATATTTGCATTGCTTCTGTAATACAGTACCTTTAGTCAGTATTTGCATTGCTCCTGTATTACAGTACCTTTAGCAATATTTGCATTGCTCCTGTAATACAGTACCTTTAGGCAATATTTGCATTGCTTCTGTAATACAGTACCTTTAGGCAATATTTGCATTGCTTCTGTAATACAGTACCTTTAGGCAATATTTGCATTGCTCCTGTAATACAGTACCTTTAGGCAATATTTGCATTGCTTCTGTAATACAGTACCTTTAGGCAATATTTGCATTGCTCCTGTAATACAGTACCTTTAGGCAATATTTGCATTGCTTCTGTAATACAGTACCTTTAGGCAATATTTGCATTGCTCCTGTAATACAGTACCTTCAGGCTGTGTTTGCATTGCTCCTGTAATACAGTAACTTTAGGCAGTATTTGCATTGCTTTTGTAATATAATACCTTTAAGCAATATTTGCACTGCTCCTATAATATAGTATCTGTAGGAAGTCTTCACGTTGCTCCTACAATATAGTACCTGTAGGCAGTATTTGCATTGTGGCTATAATACATTACCTGTAGGTAATATTCACATTACTCCTATAATACAGTATTAGCAGAGATTACTAAGACCGCTCCTGTAATATAACAACTGTAGGCAATATTCACACCACTCCTGCAATATAGGATCTGTAGGCAATGTTCACACGGCTCCTGTAATACACTATCTGCAAGGATTATTCAGACTGCTGCTGTAATAGAGTACCTGAAGACAGTAGACACATTGCTCCTGTAACACAGTACCTTTAAGTAATATTTGCATTGCTCCCATAATATAGTACCTTTAGGCAGTATTTGCATTGCTCCTGTAATACAGGACCTGTAGGTAATATGCGACTTGCTCCTGTAATACAGGACCATTAAGCAGCATTCACATTTCTCCTGTAGTACAGTTTATGTAGGCAGTTTTCACATTACTCCTCCAATACAGTAATAAAGGTGGTATGCACATTGCTGGTACAATACAATGCATTTAGGCAGGAATCACATTGTGCCTGCAATACAGGACCTGTAGGCAATATTTGCATTGCTGCTACAATACAGGACCTGTACCCACTTTTCGCATCGCTGCTGTAATCCAGTAGTGCAGCCACTATTTGTAGTGCACTTGTAATACAATACCTGTAGGCATTATTCAAATTACTTCTGCAATACAGGACTCTAGGCAGTATTCACATTGCTCCTGTAATACAGTACTTAAGGCAGTATTCAGGTTGCTCCTGCAATATAGTACCTGTAGGCAATATTCGCATTGCGCCTGTAATACAGCACCTATAGGCACTGTTTGCATTGCTCTTGTAATACGGTACCTGTTGGCAGTATTCAAAATGCATGTAATAGAATACTTTTGGGTAGTATTCACATTGTTCCTGTAATGCAATACCTGTAGGCAGTATTTGTATTGCTCCTGTAATGCAGTATCTGTGGGCAGTATTCAAATTGCGCATGTAATACAATAATTTTAAGAAGTATTCACATTGTTCCTGTAATGCAGTTTGCGCAGGCAGTTTTCATCTTGCTCTTATAATACAGTGCCATTAGGCAGTATTCAGAGCTCCTGTTGTATAGTACTCTAGGCTGTATTCACACTGCTCCTGTAATACAGTATTCACATTGGTGTAATACAGTACCTTTAGGCAGTATTCATGTTGCACTATAACCTAGTAGCTTTAGACAGTACTCACATCGCGCCTTTAAAACATTGCTTGTAAGCAGGATTGACGTTGCTCCTGTAATACAATATGTTTAGACAGCATTCACACTACTCCTCTACCTAGAGGCAGTATTTGCATTACTGCTGTAATACAGCATGCTGGCAGTATTCACATTGCTCCTGTAATACAACAGATAGCAGCAGTACTTACATTGTAGCTGCAATTAAGGCAGAACCTCCATTTATATAGTGCCTTATCACGTCCTCAGGACATCCCAAGCGCTTCACATTCCATGAATTACTATTGAAGTGCAATAACTGTTATGTTGATAAATATGACAGCAAGATTGCACAAACAGCATGTGAGTTAACTGGCCAGTTAATCTGCTTTAGATGGGGCTGGTTGAGGGAGGAATGTTTACCAGGACACCAGGAGAGCTTCCATGCCCTTCATCGAATAGAGCCATTGGATCTTTTATGTTCACCTGAGAGGGCAGATAGGGCCTTCATTTAACATCTCATCAGAAAAACGGCACCTCTGATAATGCAGCACGTCCTCAGTACCACAATGTAGTGCCAGCCTAGCTTATGAGTTTAAGTCAAAAAATGCAGCTTAAACTCATAACCTTCTGACGCAGGTGAGAGCGCTACCAACTGAGCCAAGCTCTCACTAATATGGTTAGGCAGTATTAACACTGCTCCTGTAATACAGTATATTGTAGTCAGTATTAACACTGCTCCTGTAATACAGTATATTGTAGTCAGTATTAACACTGCTCCTGTAATACAGTATATTGTAGTCAGTATTAACACTGCTCCTGTAATACAGTATATTGTAGTCAGTATTAACACTGCTCCTGTAATACAGTATATTGTAGTCAGTATTAACACTGCTCCTGTAATACAGTATATTGTAGTCAGTATTAACACTGCTCCTGTAATACAGTATATTGTAGTCGGTATTAACACTGCTCCTGTAATACAGTATATTGTAGTCAGTATTAACACTGCTCCTGTAATACAGTATATTGTAGTCAGTATTAACACTGCTCCTGTAACACAGTATATTGTAGTCAGTATTAACACTGCTCCTGTAATACAGTATATTGTAGTCAGTATTAACACTGCTCCTGTAATACAGTATATTGTAGTCAGTATTAACACTGCTCCTGTAATACAGTATATTGTAGTCAGTATTAACACTGCTCCTGTAACACAGTATATTGTAGTCAGTATTAACACTGCTCCTGTAATACAGTATATTGTAGTCAGTATTAACACTGCTCCTGTAATACAGTATATTGTAGTCAGTATTAACACTGCTCCTATAATACAGTATATTGTAGTCAGTATTAACACTGCTCCTGTAATACAGTATATTGTAGTCGGTATTAACACTGCTCCTGTAATACAGTATATTGTAGTCAGTATTAACACTGCTCCTGTAATACAGTATATTGTAGTCAGTATTAACACTGCTCCTGTAATACAGTATTTGTAGTCGCTATTAACACTGCTCCTGTAATACAGTATATTGTAGTCAGTATTAACACTGCTCCTGTAATACAGTACCTGTAGGCAGTTTTCATATTGCTCCTGTAATACAGTACCTGTAGGCAGTATTCACACTGGTATGGTTTCTCCCCACTGTGAGTCCGTTTGTGTCGTTCCATGTGGTATTTCTGAATAAACCTCATGTCACATTCATCACAGTGGAATGGCTTCTCACCTGTGAAATCAAAGAAAGAATCTTCTAATGCTTGGCTTTTTGCAATGTACAAGGTTTTGTGATCTAAAATAGCTTTTAACTTAAGGTGCAAATTTATGCTCCCAGTTTACTTCTCTTGAATTGGGGTGTTTTAATCCATGTAAATGGCTGGGAAAGCAGCCCAATTCTGAAGCAGATAAAATAGTCATGCTCTCCCTCCCAATTTTCCCTGCTCCTTTCTGGACATGCAAACTCTTGCTGGGGTACAGTCGCAAAGGCAGTGGGTGCCTTTCAATACTTTGCTGGAGCAGCAATTCTTCATGAATGAGCCTGGACTGTGACTGCTGGCAAAATATTCAATCGTGTGGGCCATTGCAGCAGAGCCCAATCCAGTCCAGACCTGAAGCCCACATACATGCACTTTCCAGCAGATCATGGGCAGGAACCCTGGCTGATTTTTCCAATTGCTAACCCAGGGGCACTGAAGCCAATTGTAGCTCTTAAATGCTGCGCTGGCTGAGGTCAGCTAATTGAGCACAGACCAAGGATCAAACCTGGGGCCCTTCTTAGTCTGTATAGCTCAATCACATACTGATTTTACAGAATATGCCCATCGGGAGCTCACAAAATAGACATTAAAGAATCTTTGGAAAAGCATCAAAACTCTAGATTCTAGGTATAATGTCCTGGCATATTACAGTCTCACAGCGAAGAGCCTAGAATATTACAGTGTCATACTGAGCAGCCAATAAATGACAGTGTCACAGTGAGAGTTTCATGCATATTACAGGGCCACAGTGAGGGTCACAGCACTTCACAGTGTTACAGTAAGGGCCCGGAATATTAGCATCACACTGAGGGGCTGATATATTAGTGTCATAGTGAGCTGTCGGGGATATTACACTGTCAAAGTGAGCGCCCCTGTATATTACAGTGTCACAGTGATTGGCCTGGTATGTTACAGTGTAAAAGTGTAAAAGGGAGGGGTCAGTATATTACACTCAGTGGCCTGGTATATTAAACTAACACAGTGAGGAAACTGGTAAATTAGTGAAACAATGAGGGACAAGTACATTACACTGTCACAGTAACAAAGTTTCCTGGCCAATTGAGGGGCTGGTCCGTTACAATGCCACAGTGAGAATTCCTGTATATTGCAATGCCTGTTCCTGTGTATTACACTGTCACTGTGATGTATCCAGTATATCACATAGTGACAGTGAGGAATTGGTACACTACATTGTCACTGAGAGGGGCCCAGTGTATTAGTGTCACAATGAGGATTTGGGCATAGTATAGTGTCATGCTGAGAGGCTGACATATTAAGAGTGTCACTTTGATCGGACTGGTATATTACATCGTTGGATTGAAGGCCCTGGCTAGGCTTGTATTCCCTCGAGTATAGAAGATTAAGGGGAGATTTAATTGAGGTGCTTAAGATGATTAAAGGATTTGATATTGTAGATAGAGAGAAACTATTTCTTCTGGCAGGAGAGTCCAGAACAAGGGGGCATAACCTTAAAATTAGAGCTCGGCCGTTCAGGGGTGATGTCAGGAAGCACTTCTTCACACAAAGGGCAGTGGAAATCTGGAACTCTCTCCCCCAAAAAACTGTTGAGGCTGGGGGTCAATTGAAAATTTCAAAACTGGGATTGATAGATTTTGGTTAGGTAAGGGTATTAAGGGTTATGGAACCAAGGTGAGTAAATGGAGTTAAAATACAGATCAGCCATGATCTAACTGAACGACGGAACAGGCTCGAGGGGTTGAATGGCCTCCTCCTGTTCCTATGTTCCCATTGAGGCCCAGTATTGTACAGTGCAAAAGTGAGGGTCAGTATATTAGTGAAATAGTGAGGGCCAATACATTGTCACAGAGAGAACTGATATATTACAGTGTCACAGCAAAGGGCCTGCTAGATCACAGTGAGGGTCTCAGTATCATAATGAGGGTCCTACTGTATTACACTGATACAGTTAGGGCCTGATATATCAGTGACACAGTAGGACTGGTATATTACAGTGTCACAGTGACACACCCACTACATTACAGTGTCACAGACAGGTGCCCAGTGTATTGCAATATCACAAAGAGACCAGTTATATCACAGTGTCACAGTAAGGGGCCAGTACATCGCAATGTCACAGTGGCTGACCCAGTATGTTAGTGTAACCATGAGGGCCCAGTATTTTACAGTGTCCTGATATATTACAGTGGTACACTGAAGGACCCAGGATATTAGTGTCAGTATATTTTGCAGTGTCACAGTGAATGTCCCAGTATATTACAATATTTCAGTGAGGGACTGGGTAAATATAATAGCGTCACATTGTGGGGCCCAGTCTATTACACTGTCAGAGAGGGGCCAGGACATTACACTGTTACAGAGAGACCTGGCATATTACAGTTTCACAGACGAGGGGCGGTTATATTAGTGTCACACTGAGGGTTCAGGTATATTGCAGGGTTATAGTGAGAGATGGTATAACAGTGCCAAGTAGAGGGGCCCGGTGACATCGCCAGCGAAGGGCTGCTATATTGCAATTTGAGTTGGGGGGCTTTTTAGCTCACAGTGACTCTTCAAGAATATTAGCATCAAAGTGAGGGTGCTGTAATATTATATTGTAACACTGAGGGGTCCACTGTTACAGTTCAAAAGTGAGCCGTTGATATATTATAGTGTCACACTGAGAGGTTCTGTGTATTAGTGTCATCGAGAGGGTCCAGTATATTACAATATTACACCGAGTGTCGCTGCATATTACAATAACTTGCATTTATATAGCGCCTTTAACGTAGAAAAATGTCCCAAGATGCTTCACAGAGGCACAATCAGACAAGAATAGAGACCGAGACAAAGGAGGAGATATTAGGAGGGGTGACTAAAAACTTGGTCAAAGAGAGGGGTTTTAAGGAGGGTTTTAAAGGAGGAGAGAGTTGGAGAGGTTTAGGGAGGGAATTCCAGAGCGGGAGCCAAGGCGGCTGAAGGCGCGGCTGCCAATGGGACGAAGGAATTCGGGGTGCACAAGAGGCCAGAGTCGGAGGTGGAGAATTCCAGTTTTGGGCCGGGGGGGGGGGTGTTGGTGTAGGGCTGGAGGATATTATAGAGATAGGGAGGGGAAAGGCCATGAAGAGATTTAAACAAAAGAATGAGAATTTTAAATTGGAGGTGTTGGGGGACCAGGAGCCAATATAGGTCAGTGAGCTCAGGAATGATGAGTGAGCAGGACTTAGTGCGAGTTAGGATACTGGCAGCAGAGTTTTGGATGAGCTGAAGTTTATGGAGGGTGGAGGATGGGAGGCCGGTCAAGAGAGCATTGGAATAGTCGTGTCACTATGAGTGTCCTGGGGCATTACAGTGCCACAGTGAATGTCTCAGGTATTACAGTGTCACTGAGAGTGTCCCGGGTATTAGCGTCACTGTGAGTGTCCTGGGTATTACAGTGTCACTGAGAGTGTCCTGGGGTATTACAGTGTCACTATGAGTGTCCTGGGGCATTACAGTGCCACAGTGAATGTCTCAGGTATTACAGTGTCACTGAGAGTGTCCCGGGTATTAGCGTCACTGTGAGTGTCCCGGGTATTACAGTGTCACTGTGAGTGTCCCGGGTATTACAGTGTCACTGTGAGTGTCCCGGGTATTGGCGTCACTGTGAGTGTCCCGGGTATTACAGTGTCACTGAGAGTGTCCCGGGTATTAGCGTCACTGTGAGTGTCCCGGGTATTACAGTGTCACTGTGAGTGTCCCGGGTATTACAGTGTCACTGTGAGTGTCCCGGGTATTAGCGTCACTGTGAGTGTCCCGGGTATTACAATGTCACTGTGAGTGTCCCGGGTATTAGTGTCACTGAGAGTGTCCCGGGTATTAGCGTCACTGTGAGTGTCCCGGGTATTACAGTGTCACTGTGAGTGTCCCGGGTATTAGCGTCACTGTGAGTGTCCCGGGTATTAGCGTCACTGTGAGTGTCCCGGGTATTACAGTGTCACTGTGAGTGTCCCGGGTATTAGCGTCACTGTGAGTGTCCCGGGTATTAGCGTCACTGTGAGTGTCCCGGGTATTAGCGTCACTGTGAGTGTCCCGGGTATTACAGTGTCACTGTGAGTGTCCCGGGTATTACAGTGTCACTGAGAGTGTCTCAGGTATTACAGTGTCACTGAGAGTGTCCCGGGTATTAGCGTCACTGTGAGTGTCCCGGGTATTAGCGTCACTGTGAGTGTCCCGGGTATTAGCGTCACTGTGAGTGTCCCGGGTATTACAATGTCACTGTGAGTGTCCCGGGTATTACAGTGTCACTGTGAGTGTCCCGGGTATTACAGTGTCACTGAGAGTGTCCTGGGGCATTACAGTGTCACTGTGAGTGTCCCGGGTATTACAGTGTCACTGTGAGTGTCCCGGGTATTACAGTGTCACTGAGAGTGTCCTGGGGTATTACAGTGTCACTGAGAGTGTCCCGGGTATTACAGTGTCACTGAGAGTGTCCCGGGTATTAGCGTCACTGTGAGTGTCCCGGGGTATTACAGTGTCACTGAGAGTGTCCTGGGGTATTACAGTGTCACAGTGAGTGTTCCGGGGTATTACAGTGTCACTGTGAGTGTCTCAGGTATTACAGTGTCACTGAGAGTGTCCCGGGTATTAGCGTCACTGTGAGTGTCCCGGGGTATTACAGTGTCACTGAGAGTGTCCTGGGGCATTACAGTGTCACTGAGAGTGTCCCGGGTATTACAGTGTCACTGTGAGTGTCCCGGGGTATTACAGTGTCACTGAGAGTGTCCTGGGTCATTACAGTGTCACTGAGAGTGTCCCGGGTATTACAGTGTCACTGAGAGTGTCCCGGGTATTACAGTGTCACTGAGAGTGTCCTGGGGTATTAGCGTCACTGTGAGTGTCCCGGGGTATTACAGTGTCACTGAGAGTGTCCTGAGGTATTACAGTGAGTGTCTTGGGGTATTACAGTGTCACAGTGAGTGTCCCGGGTATTACAGTGTCACTGAGAGTGTCCTGAGGTATTACAGTGAGTGTCTTGGGGTATTACAGTGTCACAGTGAGTGTCCCGGGTATTACAGTGTCACAGTGAATGTCCTGGGTATTACAGTGCCACAGTGAGTGTCCCGAGGTATTACAGTGTCACAGTGAGTGTCCTGGGGTATTACAGTGTCACTGAGAGTGTCCTGAGGTATTACAGTGTCACTGAGAGTGTCCTGGGGTATTACAGTGTCACAGTGAGTGTCCTGGGGTATTACAGTGTCACTGAGAGTGTCCTGAGCTATTACAGTGTCACTGAGAGTGTCCTGGGGTATTACAGTGTCACAGTGAGTGTCCTGGGGTATTACAGTGCCACAGTGAGTGTCCTGGGGTATTACAGTGTCACTGAGAGTGTCCTGGGGTATTACAGTGTCACTGTGAGTGTCCCGGGGTATTACAGTGTCACAGTGAGTGTCCCGGGTATTACAGTGTCACAGTGAGTGTCCTGGGGTATTACAGTATCACTGAGAGTGTCCTGGGGTATTACAGTGTCACAGTGAGTGTCCCGGGTATTACAGTGTCACAGTGAGTGTCCCGGGGTATTACAGTGTCACTGAGAGTGTCCTGGGGTATTACAGTGTCACAGTGAGTGTCCCGGGGTATTACAGTGTCACTGAGAGTGTCCTGGGGTATTACAGTGTTACAGTGAGTGTCCCGGGTATTACAGTGTCACAGTGAATGTCCTGAGGTATTACAGTGTCACAGTGAGTGTCCCGGGGTATTACAGTGTCACTGAGAGTGTCCTGGGTATTACAGTGTCACTGAGAGTGTCCCGGGTATTACAGTGTCACAGTGAGTGTCCTGGGGTATTACAGTGTCACTGAGAGTGTCCTGGGGTATTACAGTGTCACAGTGAGTGTCCCGGGTATTACAGTGTCACAGTGAGTGTCCCGGGGTATTACAGTGTCACTGAGAGTGTCCTGGGGTATTACAGTGTCACAGTGAGTGTCCCGGGGTATTACAGTGTCACTGAGAGTGTCCTGGGGTATTACAGTGTCACAGTGAGTGTCCCGGGTATTACAGTGTCACAGTGAATGTCCTGAGGTATTACAGTGTCACAGTGAGTGTCCCGGGGTATTACAGTGTCACTGAGAGTGTCCTGGGTATTACAGTGTCACTGAGAGTGTCTCAGGTATTACAGTGTCACTGAGAGTATCCTGGGGTATTACAGTGCCACATTGAGTGTCCCGGGTATTACAGTGTCACAGTGAGTGTCCTGAGGTATTACAGTGTCACGGTGAGTGTCCCGGGTATTACAGTGTCACAGTGAATGTCCCGGGTATTACAGTGTCACCGTGAGTGTCTCAGGTATTACAGTGTCACTGAGAGTGTCCTGGGGTATTACACAGTGTCACCGTGAGTGTCCTGAGGTATTACAGTGTCACAGTGAGTGTCCCGGGTATTACAGTGCCACAGTGAGTGTCCTGGGGTATTACAGTGCCACAGTGAGTGTCCTGGGGTATTACAGTGTCACAGTGAGTGTCCTGGGGTATTACAGTGTCACAGTGAGTGCCCTGGGGCATTACAGTGTCACTGAGAGTGTCCTGGTAATTACAGTGTCACTGAGAGTGTCTTGGGGTATTACAGTGTCACTGAGTGTCCTGAGGTATTACAGTGTCACTGAGAGTGTCCTGGGTATTACAGTGTCACCGTGAGTGTCTCAGGTATTACAGTGTCACTGAGAGTGTCCTGGGTATTACAGTGTCACCGTGAGTGTCCTGGGTATTACAGTGTCACCGTGAGTGTCTCAGGTATTACAGTGTCACTGAGAGTGTCCTGGGGTATTACACAGTGTCACCGTGAGTGTCCTGGGGTATTACAGTGTCACTGTGAGTGTCCCGGGGTATTACAGTGTCACAGTGAGTGTCCCGGGTATTACAGTGTCACAGTGAGTGTCCTGGGGTATTACAGTGTCACTGAGAGTGTCCTGGGGTATTACAGTGTCACAGTGAGTGTCCCGGGTATTACAGTGTCACAGTGAGTGTCCCGGGGTATTACAGTGTCACTGAGAGTGTCCTGGGGTATTACAGTGTCACAGTGAGTGTCCCGGGGTATTACAGTGTCACTGAGAGTGTCCTGGGGTATTACAGTGTCACAGTGAGTGTCCCGGGTATTACAGTGTCACAGTGAATGTCCTGAGGTATTACAGTGTCACAGTGAGTGTCCCGGGGTATTACAGTGTCACTGAGAGTGTCCTGGGTATTACAGTGTCACTGAGAGTGTCCCGGGTATTACAGTGTCACAGTGAGTGTCCTGGGGTATTACAGTGTCACTGAGAGTGTCCTGGGGTATTACAGTGTCACAGTGAGTGTCCCGGGTATTACAGTGTCACAGTGAGTGTCCCGGGGTATTACAGTGTCACTGAGAGTGTCCTGGGGTATTACAGTGTCACAGTGAGTGTCCCGGGGTATTACAGTGTCACTGAGAGTGTCCTGGGGTATTACAGTGTCACAGTGAGTGTCCCGGGTATTACAGTGTCACAGTGAATGTCCTGAGGTATTACAGTGTCACAGTGAGTGTCCCGGGGTATTACAGTGTCACTGAGAGTGTCCTGGGTATTACAGTGTCACTGAGAGTGTCTCAGGTATTACAGTGTCACTGAGAGTATCCTGGGGTATTACAGTGCCACATTGAGTGTCCCGGGTATTACAGTGTCACAGTGAGTGTCCTGAGGTATTACAGTGTCACGGTGAGTGTCCCGGGTATTACAGTGTCACAGTGAATGTCCCGGGTATTACAGTGTCACCGTGAGTGTCTCAGGTATTACAGTGTCACTGAGAGTGTCCTGGGGTATTACACAGTGTCACCGTGAGTGTCCTGAGGTATTACAGTGTCACAGTGAGTGTCCCGGGTATTACAGTGCCACAGTGAGTGTCCTGGGGTATTACAGTGCCACAGTGAGTGTCCTGGGGTATTACAGTGTCACAGTGAGTGTCCTGGGGTATTACAGTGTCACAGTGAGTGCCCTGGGGCATTACAGTGTCACTGAGAGTGTCCTGGTAATTACAGTGTCACTGAGAGTGTCTTGGGGTATTACAGTGTCACTGAGTGTCCTGAGGTATTACAGTGTCACTGAGAGTGTCCTGGGTATTACAGTGTCACCGTGAGTGTCTCAGGTATTACAGTGTCACTGAGAGTGTCCTGGGTATTACAGTGTCACCGTGAGTGTCCTGGGATATTACAGTGCCACAGTGAGTGTCCCGGGTATTACAGTGCCACAGTGAGTGTCCTGGGTATTACAGTGCCACAGTGAGTGTCCTGGGGTATTACAGTGTCACTGAGAGTGTCCTGGGGTATTACAGTGTCACTGAGAGTGTCCCGGGTATTACAGTGCCACAGTGAGTGTCCTGAGGTATTACAGTGCCACAGTGAGTGTCCTGGGGTATTACAGTGCCACAGTGAGTGTCCTGGGGCATTACAGTGTCACTGAGAGTGTCCTGGGTATTACAGTGTCACAGAGAGTGTCCTGGGGTATTACAGTGTCACCGTGAGTGTCCTGGGCATTACAGTGTCACTGTGAGTGTCCTGGGGTATTACAGTGTCACAGTGAGTGTCCAGGATTTTACAGTGTCACAGTGAGTGTCCTGGGGTATTACAGTGCCACATTGAGTGTCCCGGGTATTACAGTGTCACATTGAGTGTCCTGGGGTATTACAATGTCACAGTGAGTGTCCTGGGGTATTACAGTGTCACTGAGAGTGTCCTGGGGTATTACAGTGTCACAGTGAGTGTCCTGGGGTATTACAGTGTCACTGAGAGTGTCCTGGGGTATTACAGTGTCACTGAGAGTGTCCCGGGTATTGCAGTGTCACAGTGTGTGTCTGGGGTATTACAGTGTCACCGTAAGTGTCCTGGGGTATTAGTGTCACCGAGAGTGTCCTGGGGTATTACAGTGTCACTGAGAGTGTCCTGGGGTATTACAGTGTCACTGAGAGTGTCCTGGGGTATTACAGTGTCACCGTGAGTGTCCTGGGGTATTGGTGTCACCGAGTGTGTCCTGGGGTATTACAGTGTCACTGAGAGTGTCCTGGGGTATCACAGTGTCACTGAGAGTGTCCTGGGGTATTACAGTGTCACTGAGAGTGTCCTGGGGTATTACAGTGTCACTGAGAGTGTCCTGGGGTATTACAGTGTCACTGAGAGTGTCCTGGGGTATTACAGTGTCACTGAGAGTGTCCCGGATATTACAGTGTCACAGTGAGTGTCCTGGATATTACAGTGTCACCGTGAGTGTCCTGGGGTATTGGTGTCACCGAGTGTGTCCTGGGGTATTACAATGTCACTGAGAGTGTCCTGGGGTATTACAGTGTCACTGAGAGTGTCCTGGGGTATTACAGTGTCACTGAGAGTGTCCCGGATATTACAGTGTCACAGTGAGTGTCCTGGATATTACAGTGTCACCGTGAGTGTCCTGGGGTATTCGTGTCACAGTGAATGGATAACAGGTACTGTTCTTATTCAATAGCCTTCATTTTAACATGTCATCATGGGAAACGAGCAATAGAACAGTTTGTGGTTAGGGTAAGAAACTAAAGAGACAGTATCCCTCTTTCATCGCTTACCTAGGCTGTAGAACAAAACTCTAAAATGGTATCTCTTCAATGATCCCATTAAGTAAGCTCTATGCTTCTTTCGATAAAAATAAACTTGGACACAATAGATGGAGCCATGCATGGTGGCTAATTGCGACAGGACAATGTGAATTTATCAAACCCTTTGAAGGTTACAGGAGCAGTTCTGCACCAAGACCAAAATGCAAGATGTTTTTTGAAAAAGGTTTTGGTATGTTCAATGAATAATAATGTGAAGATTTTCAGTCTTTTACATTTCCCCAATTCCATGCCATAACACACGACTGCAGAATATAAACTTTGTGGATCTTGGATGAAACAAAGAGGCGCAGCTTTGAAAGGTGAAGACGCCTTCATTACTCCAAGGGTTTCAAATAACCTGATATTTTGCAACAAAACTGAGATCTGAAGAGAGAACGACTGGGATGTTGTTTAAAATCTCACCCTACTGTATATTGGCCAACCAAGACACACTGCTTCTGCATGCACCTTGTATTCGCGGACAAGGAGCAGACAACACAAATACTGCGTTCATTTTTGAATGCTTTAACACTTGTGCTTTCTTCATTTTTAGGTCAACTAAAGGGATAATGTCTCTTTAAGGAGTTTCACAGACTGTGTTTATCTCGTGTCACCAGCACAAGCTCCTGGTATTTCACTTACCAGTGTGTATCTTCTCATGTCTCTGCAGTAGGTACTTCTGGATAAATCGCATGCTACATTGGCTGCACTGATATGGCTTTTCACCTAAAAGCAAAACAAAATCCAAATTTCTCCTCAGCTCACTCAGGATGTAAATGTCTAAAATTATTCTTCTCGACCTAGCAATCTAAGTTACTTGGCTAAGAACTGTGACTGTTGGATTTGTTTCAAAGGCGTACTGCAAGCGACCCGAGATACTTTCTTATCATGAAGCTCCTGAGCTGAACATAACTCAACTCGCTTTTTTTTTAAAATAAGGAATTCAAATAAAGAGACAGTATCCCTTTTTGTTGCTCTACTAAAGCTCATCTTTACAACCATTACTAGAAATATGAGCAGCATTCACGAACATCACCTCCCCAGCTGTGAAAGATGTTGACGGAAAAGGCTGTGGAAATCATTCTAAACTATATCAAATGTAAACAATGGATGGCACCAAAGCCAGAGATTAATCATTCATATTTAGTGGCCTGCAACTCTCTTGCACCAGCTCGTTCTCTATAATTGGTAACGCAAGCCAAATTCCTTCTTTACAGTTCAAGACACTCCTGCTAGGATAGGAAGCAAGTTTGAGGCATAAAAATGTGATCTGCTGGAGCTTATAGGCGACTTGATAATAAGTGCTTCTGTTTGATATCATCAGAAAACTATCTCGATCAGAAAGTTTTGTAACTCTACAGTAATTGACAATGATGCTGTTTTTAAAAAATACCATTCTGTGTGCAGCGGGCACGGAGTGAGCAACTTGAGAGTTTGGTAAGTGTGGGAATTCGGTGAAGTGGGGGAAAGAGGTGCTGTTTTGCCTTGCTTTTCCTAACTTTTTCCGCAGAGCGGCGGCAGACCTGAGCAGCAGCAGACAGAGGGCGGGGATAAAAGCAGCAGCAGACAGAGGGCGGGGATAAAAGCAGCAGCAGACAGAGGGCGGGGATAAAAGCAGCAGCAGACCTGCAACAAGAGAAAACTGCAGTGTGACGTCACAGGTGAGACACAGGTAAGTGATTGGTAGTGACGGTGGCCTAAGTTTTAAGTTAACATACAGCATATAACTAAATTTTAAAAACTAAACTTAATTTAATTAATCTAATAAATTAAACGAGGTAAATAATTTGATTAACACTAAATTGATTAATTAAATAAATAAAATAATGGGAGAACAGGAGATATGTTGCTGCTGCAATATGTGGGAGCTTGTGGACATTTTTGTCCAGAGTGACTACATCTGCAGTAAGTGTCTGCAGCTCGAGGAACTTCGGCTTCGAGTTGAGGAGCTGGAGTCCGAGCTGTGGACATTGCGAGACATCAGGGAGGGAGAAAGCTACCTGGACCTTTTGCTCCAGGAAGCAGCCACACCCCTTAGATTAAATACTTTAGAACTGACACGTGGTCAGGGACAGGAGGGTGTGACTGCGAGTGAGGCAGGTACGGTGATCCAGGAGGTAGCATTGTAGGAGCCTCAGTCCCTGCGCTTGTCCAATATTCGAGGTTCTTGCAACCCTTGTGGACAAGGGCGGGGACTGTGGGGAGGATGAGCAAACTGACCATGGCACCGTGGTACAGGAAGCCGTTCAAGTCGGGGGAGTAAAAAGGAAGGTGGTTGTAGTAGGCGACAGTATAGTTAGGGGGATAGACACTGTTCCCTGCAGCCAGGAGCATGAGTCCCAAAGGCTATGTTGCCTACCCGGTGCCAGGGTTAAGGATATCTCCTCCGGGCTGGAGAAGAACTTGGAGTGGGAGGGGGAGGATCCAGTTGTCGAGGTCCATGTAGGTACCAATGACATAGGTAGGACTAAGAAAAGGGTTCTGCTGAGAGAGTTTGAGCAGCTAGGGACTAAATTAAAAACCAGAACCACAAAGGTAATAATCTCTGGATTATTACCTGAGCCACAAGGAAACTGGCACAGAGTCAATAGGATCAGGGAGATGAATGCATGGCTCAAAGATTGGTGTGGGTGAAGTGGGTTTTGATTCGTGGGTCACTGGCACCAGTACTGGGGAAAGAGAGAGCTGTTCCATTGGGACGGACTGCACCTGAACCATGCTAGGACCAGAGTTCTAGAATCGAATAACCAGGGAGGTAGATAGGGCTTTAAACTAAATAAGGGGGGGAGGGTCCCGGTGGAGAGAAATCTAGAATGCAAAAGAGAAAAGACAAAGAAGCAGTGCAGGAAAGTGATTGGGGTGAGGATAACCAGATTGTGTCAGGAAGGGACAGAGCGTACAAACAAAAGACAACAAATAGGGTCCGGGAAAGAAAAAATGGTAATAAGAAAAATAGGGCCATAGTACAAAAAAATGTTAAGATGTCTAAAATGTTAAAAAGACAAATCTAAAGGCACTGTATCTGAATGCACGAAGCATTCGTAATAAGGTAGACGAATTAACAGCACAAATAGATGTAAATGGATATGATATAATTGCAATTACAGAGACATGGCTGCAGGGTGACCAAGGCTGGGAGCTGAATATCCAAAGGTATTCGATATTTCGGAAGGACAGGCAAAAAGGAAAAGGAGGTGGGGTGGCGTTGTTAGTAAAGGATGAAATCAGAGCAATAGTGAGAAAGGATATTGGCTCAGAAAATCAAGATGTAGAATCAGTCTGGGTGGAGTTAAGAAGCACCAAGGGGCAGAAAACACTGGTGGGAGTTGTCTATAGGCCTCCAAACAGTGGTGGTAATGTAGGGGATGGGATCAAACAGGAAATTAGAGATGCATGTAACAAGGGTATTACAGTAATCATGGGTGACTTTAATCCACATATAGACTGGCCAAACCAAATTAACAATCATACTATGGAGGATGAATTCCTGGAGTGTGTACGAGATGGTTTTTTAGACCAGTACGTTGAGGAGCCAACCAGGGAACAGGCTATCCTAGATTGGGTATTGTGCAATGAGAAGGGGTTAATTAATGATCTTGTTGTGCGGGGTCCTTTAGGGAAGAGTGACCATAACATGACAGAATTCTTCATTAAGATGGAATGTGAAGTAGTCCAATCCGAAACTAGGGTCCTAAATCTAAACCAAGGAAACTATGAAGGTATGAGGAGTGAGTTGGCTATGATAGATTGGGAAGCTTCATTAAAAGGCATGATGGTGGATAGGCAATGGCTAACATTGAAGGAACAAATGCATGAATTGCAACAATTATACATTCCTTTCTGGCACAAAAACACAAAAGAAGCGGCCCAACCATGGCTAACAAAAGAAATCAAGGATAGTATTAGATCCAAAGAGGAGTCATATAAAGTTGCCAGAAAAAGTAGCAAGCCTGAGGATTGGGAGCAGTTTAGAATTCAGCAAAAAAGAACCAAGAGATTGATTAAAAGGGGAAAACAGGGTATGAGAGTAAACTTGCAAGGAACATAAAAGTGGACTGTAAAAGCTTCTACAAGTATGTAAAAAGAAAAAGATTAGTGAAGACAAATGTCAGTCCCTTACAATCAGAAACGGGAGAGTGTATAATGGGGAACAAGGAGATGGCAGAGCAATTAAACAAATACTTTGGTTCTGTCTTCACGGAAGAGGACACAAATAACTTCCCAGAAATGCTAGGGAACTAAGGGATTAGTGAGAAGGAGGAATTAAAGGAAATTAGTATTAGTAAAAAAATAGTGCTGGAGAAATTAATGGGACTGAAAGCCAATAAATCCCCAGGGCCTGATAATCTGCATCCCAGAGTACTAAAAGAGGTAGCCATGGAAATAGTGGATGCATTGGTTGCCATCTTCCAAAATTCTATAGATTATGGAACAGTTCCTGCAGATTGGAGGGCGGCAAATGTAACCCCACTATTTAAAAAAGGAGGGAGAGAGAAAACAGGGAACGAGAGACCGGTTAGCCTGACATCAGTAGTAGGGAAAATGCTAGAGTCTATTATAAAGGATGTGATAATAGGACACTTAGAAAATATCAACGGGATTAGACAAAGTCAACATGGATTTATGAAAGGGAAATCATATTTAACAAACCTACTGGAGTTTTTTTGAGGATGTAACTGGTAGAATAGATAAGGGAGAACTAGCGGATGTGGTTTATTTGGATTTTCAGAAGGCCTTTGATAAAGTCCCACCTAAGAGGTTAGTGTGCAAAATTAAAGCACATGGGATTGGTGGTAATATACTGGCATGGACTGAAAATTGGATTAACAAGTGCCATTTACCCAGCAAGTCCTGACTGTGCCAGTACAGTCTCGATGACAGTCTGCACAACCTAATGTTAAAATGTCTTCACTTTGCTCTTCCAGTTGTAGCCTTAGAGGCTGTTTGCGTGCAAATAAAACCAAGCATCATCTGTCAGTTCCCCCTCCCCCCAGTACAATCTATTTCAAACCAGGTCACAATGTTCATTTCACTTAAGAACTGAGCCAAAATGTTCACTTAGGTTAGACAAAAGAAAATAAGATGGATTTAAGAACTAGCCAGGGTTGAGGGAAATGCTCCAGTGTTGTACTTACTTCTCATGTGATAGCTTGTCCCTGTTGGTAATCTGGCCTTACTTGCTAATGGTAAGTGGACATGTAAATGAAGAACACCCCCTGATAACTACCCTCAACGATGAAACTCACTTAACAGATGAAATGCCAGTTCCCCCCAATAACTCAATGGGTAAAAGTATAGACCCGAAGGTCCATGGGCACTAGCACATGTTGTAAACCTCACCAACTATGGCAACTCTTGGCACAATCCTGGCTGCTTCTCAAATCCAAAATGATTTTTATTGCTACACAAAGTATATTTTGGTGCATTTCTTGATTGGGGGTGTTTTATGTGGCCTCGGTACCCATGACTAGGGAGGGGAAAAAACAATTAGCCAGGGTTCTCACACTTGATCACTGTTCTGTAACTCCTGCTGGAAAGTGCATTTTTATGGATGGCATGAGAGGACAGAAAGAGGCTTGGCTGTAACATCCTCCATCGTGGACAAGCCCACCAACATCACTGTCTAGACTCAAATATGAAGAACAGCCATTTGGATCTGGCACCAGAAGATACATCAGCCAGGATCCAATCTTTGACCAAAATCCAGTGATCTCTCCTGGAAAGTGCCATGCCTGGAAATCAGATGAGATAAGGATAGGGCTCAGGTGTGATGCCCAACAATGCCTAATAACCTGCCAACGCTCACTGCCGAGACTTGTACAAAAATGATTATTTCAGTGAGGTAATGGAGAGTGGTCATTCCCTGTGGAGCCATACTGGAAACAGTCAGTGCCTTCAGGAAAAGGATGTGGAAAACTATTTTCCTTCCTCAGATATCAACGGTCCTTGTCTCTTTCCCCTGGGAAATTATATGGAACAAATGTATCTTTTAATACTGTACAAACAATAATGTGGTTTGAATGAAAAACTCTGGATTTATTGAGTTCATATTGCTGCTAACAAAGTGATAGCACAAGTTTTGTAGACACAGATGTGCAGTTGTGCAAAAATGTCAAAATATTAAGTGCTAAAAGTAGAGAGCATAGCTTTCAAATGTCAGTGAATTTGCAATAAAAGGTGTGGGGGCGGGGGGGAGGAGGGTAGTATAATTGGTCCCTTATACTTCACAATACTATCTTAATTACCTTGGCAAACCAAAGCAAAATATTTGAAATGAAGCTTTGTATAAAGTAAAATTCTGAATCAAACTTTCTACACTTCAAAGGTTATGGAGGAATCAGTAGCATCATCTACGTTGTCCGATCCAAACTTACCGGGCTTCTATAAAAAGCAGAATCAAGTCCGCAATGGTATCGCAACTGACCTTCACTTACTTTATTCTTCGTTTGGGCTCCCACGGTTGCGCCCTGATTGATCGCGTGTTGTGCACTGCATGGGAATGCATTTTTCTCACATGGGGACAGAAAGGCTTACCTCCACAATCCAAGTGCTTTGGAAGATTGTACGCTTCAGACAGATTATATTTACCCTTTGAATCAAGCAAGAGATGATACTTCAAGCAAAACCTCCTTTCTCAAAATAGTGTAATTGTTGGGTGAATACACGACCCGCTTGGGTAGGTCAGCCATGCTTTCTAATAAGCCTGACCATGGAGACGACTGGGTCAGCCATGCTTTCTAATAAGCCTGAGCATGGAGATCAACTGGGTCAGCCATGCCTTCCAATAAACCTGAGCATGGAGATCGACTGGGTCAGCCATGCTTTCTAATAAGCCTGAGCATGGAGATCGACTGGGTCAGCCATGCCTTCCAATAAAACTGAGCATGGAGATCGACTGGGTCAGCCATGCCTTCCAATAAACCTGAGCATGGAGATCGACTGGGTCAGCCATGTCTTCCATTAAAACTGAGCATGGAGATCGACTGGGTCAGCCATGCCTTCCAATGAACCTGACCATGGAGATCGACTGAGTCAGCCATGCTTTCTAATAAGCCTGACCATGGAGATCGACTGGGTCAGCCATGCCTTCCAATAAACCAGAGCATGGAGATCGACTGGGTCAGCCATGCTTTCTAATAAGCCTGACCATGGAGATCGACTGGGTCAGCCATGTCTTCCAATAAACCAGAGCATGGAGATCGACTGGGTCAGCCATGCTTTCCAATAAACCTGACAATGGAGATCGACTGGGTCAGCCATGTCTTCCAGTAAACCAGAGCATGGAGATCGACTGGGTCAGCCATGCCTTCCAATAAGCCTGAGCATGGAGATCGACTGGGTCAGTCATGTCTTCCAATAAACCTGACCATGGAGATCGACTGGGTCAGCCATGTCTTCCAATAAACCTGAGCATGGAGATCGACTGGGTCAGCCATGTCTTCCAATAAACCAGAGCATGGAGATCGACTGGGTCAGCCATGCCTTCCAATAAACCTGAGCATGGAGATCGACTGGGTCAGTCATGTCTTCCAATAAACCAGAGCATGGAGATCGACTGGGTCAGCCATGCCTTCCAATAAGCCAGAGCATGGAGATCGACTGGGTCAGCCATGTCTTCCAATAAACCTGACCATGGAGATCGACTGGGTCAGTCATGTCTTCCAATAAGCCTGAGCATGGAGATCGACTGGGTCAGTCATGTCTTCCAATAAACCTGACCATGGAGATCGACTGGGTCTGCCATGTCTTCCAATAAACCTGACCATGGAGATCGACTGGGTCAGCCATGCTTTCCAGTAAGCCTGAGCATGGAGATCGACGGGTCAGTCATGTCTTCCAATAAACCTGACCATGGAGATCGACTGGGTCAGCAATGCCTTCCAATACATCTGACCATGGAGAATGACTGGGTCAGCCATGCTTTCCAATAAGCCTGAGCATGGAGATCGACGGGTCAGTCATGTCTTCCAATAAACCTGACCATGGAGATCGACTGGGTCAGCCATGCCTTCCAATAAACCTGACCATGGAGATCGACTGGGTCAGCCATGCCTTCCAATAAACCAGAGCATGGAGATCGACCGGGTCAGCCATGCTTTCTAATAAGCCTGAGCATGGAGATCGACTGGGTCAGCCATGTCTTCCAATAATCCTGACCATGGATTTCGACTGGGTCAGCCAAGCCTTCCAATAAGCCTGAGCATGGAGATCGACTGGGTCAGCCATGCCTTCCAATAATCCTGACCATGGATTTCGACTGGGTCAGCCATGTCTTCCAATAATCCTGACCATGGATTTCGACTGGGTCAGCCAAGCCTTCCAATAAGCCTGAGCATGGAGATCGACTGGGTCAGCCATGCCTTCCAATAAGCCTGACCATGGAGATCGACTGGGTCAGTCATGTCTTCCAATAAACCTGACCATGGATTTCGACTGGGTCAGCCATGCCTTCCAATAAGCCTGAGCATGGAAATCGACTGGGTCAGCCATGCCTTCCAATAAACCTGAGCATGGAGATCGACTGGGTCAGCAATGCCTTCCAATAAACCTGACAATGGAGATCGACTGGGTCAGCCATGCCTTCCAATAAGCCTGAGCATGGAGATCGACTGGGTCAGTCATGTTTTCCAATAAACCTGACCATGGAGATCGACTGGGTCAGCCATGCTTTCCAATAAGACTGAGCATGGAGATCGACTGGGTCAGTGTCATTGGATAATAAGCCTGAGCATGGAGAAGGACCGGGGCAGTGTCATTGGATAATAAGCCTGAGCATGGAGATTGACGGGGTCGGTATCATTGGATAATGAGCCTGAGCATGGAGAAGGACTGGGTCAGTGTCATTGGATAATAAGGCTGAGCATGGAGAAGGATTGGGTCAGTGTCATTCTATAATAAGGCTGAGCATGGAGAAGGACTGGGGCAGTGTCATTAGATAATAAGCCTGAGCATGGAGAAGGAGTGGGTCAGTGTCATTAGATAATAAGCCTGAGCATGGAGATTGACGGGGTCGGTATCATTGGATAATGAGCCTGAGCATGGAGAAGGACTGGATCGGTGTCATTGGATAATAAGCCTGAGCATGGAGAAGGACTGGGTCAGTGTCATGAGATAATAAGCCTGAGCATGGAGAAGGACTGGGTCGGTGTCATTAGATAATAAGCCTGAGCATGGAGAAGGACTGGGTCAGTGTCATTAGATAATAAGCCTGAGCATGGAGAAGGACTGGGTCAGTCTCATTCGATAATAAGCCTGAGCATGGAGAAGGACTGGGTCAGTGTCATTGGATAATAAGCCTGAGCATGGAGAAGGACTGGGTCAGTGTCAATAGATAATAAGCCTGAGCATGGAGAAGGACTGGGTCAGTCTCATGAGATAATAAGCCTGAGCATGGAGAAGGACTGGGTCAGTCTCGTTAGATAATACGCCTGAGGATGGAGAAGGACTGGGTCAGTGTCATCAGATAATAAGCCTGAGCATGGAGATAGACTGGGTCAGTGTCATTAGATAATGAGTCAGAGCATGGAGAAGGACTGGGTCAGTGTCATTGGATAATAAGCCTGAGCATGGAGATGGACTGGGTCAGTGTCATTAGATAACAAGCCTGAGCATGGAGAAGGACTGGGTCAGTGTCATTAGATAATAAGCCTGAGCATGGAGATCGACTGGGTCAGTGTCATTAGATAACAAGCCTGAGCATGGAGATCGACTGGGTCAGTGTCATTAGATAATAAGCCTGAGCTTGGAGAAGGACTGGGTCAGTGTCATTGGATAATAAGCCTGAGCATGGAGAAGGACTTGGTCAGTCTCATTCGATAATAAGCCTGAGCATGGAGAAGGACTGGGTCAGTGTCACTGGATAATAAGCCTGAGCATGGAGAAGAACTGGGTCAGTGTCATTAGATAATAAGCCTGAGCATGGAGATGGACTGGGTCAGTGTCATTCGATCATAAGCCTGAGCATGGAGAAGGACTGGGTCAGTGTCACTGGATAATAAGCCTGAGCATGGAGAAGGACTGGGTCAGTGTCATTAGATAATAAGCCTGAGCATGGAGATGGACTGGGTCAGTGTCATTAGATAATAAGCCTGAGCATGGAGAAGGACTGGGTCAGTGTCATTCGATAATAAGCCTGAGCATGGAGAAGGACTGGGTCAGTGTCATTGGATAATAAGCCTGAGCATGGAGAAGGACTGGGTCAGTGTCATTGGATAATAAGCCTGAGCATGGAGAAGGACTGGGTCAGTGTCATTGGATAATAAGCCTGAGCATGGAGAAGGACTGGGTCAGTGTCATTAGATAATAAGCCTGAGCATGGAGATTGTCGGGGTCGGTGTCATTGGATAATAAGCCTGAGCATGGAGATTGACGGGGTCGGTGTCATGAGATAATAAGCCTGAGCATGGAGATGGACTGGGTCAGTGTCATTAGATAATAAGCCTGAGCATGGAGATGGACTGGGTCAGTGTCATTAGATAATAAGCCTGAGCATGGAGATGGACTGGGTCAGTGTCAGTAGATAATAAGCCTGAGCATGGAGAAGGACTGGGTCAGTCTCATTGGATAATAAGCCTGAGCATGGAGAAGGACTGGGGCAGTGTCATTAGATAATGAGCCTGAGCATGGAGAAGGACTGGGTCAGTGTCATTAGATAATACGCCTGAGGATGGAGAAGGACTGGGTCAGTGTCATCAGATAATAAGCCTGAGCATGGAGATAGACTGGGTCAGTGTCATTAGATAATGAGTCAGAGCATGGAGAAGGACTGGGTCAGTGTCATTGGATAATAAGCCTGAGCATGGAGATGGACTGGGTCAGTGTCATTAGATAACAAGCCTGAGCATGGAGAAGGACTGGGTCAGTGTCATTAGATAATAAGCCTGAGCATGGAGATCGACTGTGTCAGTGTCATTAGATAATAAGCCTGAGCATGGAGAAGGACTGGGGCAGTGTCATTGGATAATAAGCCTGAGCATGGAGAAGGACTGGGTCAGTGTCATTAGATAATAAGCCTGAGCATGGAGAAGGACTGGGTCAGTGTCATTAGATAATAAGCCTGAGCATGGAGATCGACTGGGTCAGTGTCATTAGATAATAAGCCTGAGCATGGAGAAGGACTGGGTCAGTGTCATTGGATAATAAGCCTGAGCATGGAGAAGGACTGGGTCAGTGTCATTGGATAATAAGCCTGAGCTTGGAGAAGGACTGGGTCAGTGTCATTAGATAATAAGCCTGAGCATGGAGAAGGACTGGGTCAGTGTCATTGGATAATAAGCCTGAGCTTGGAGAAGGACTGGGTCAGTGTCATTGGATAATAAGCCTGAGCATGGAGATGGACTGGGGCAGTGTCATTAGATAATAAGCCTGAGCATGGAGAAGAACTGGGTCAGTGTCATTAGATAACAAGCCTGAGCATGGAGATCGACTGGGTCAGTGTCATTAGATAATAAGCCTGAGCTTGGAGAAGGACTGGGTCAGTGTCATTGGATAATAAGCCTGAGCATGGAGAAGGACTTGGTCAGTCTCATTCGATAATAAGCCTGAGCATGGAGAAGGACTGGGTCAGTGTCACTGGATAATATGCCTGAGCATGGAGGAGGACTGGGTCGGTCTCATTGGATAATAAGCCTGAGCATGGAGAAGGACTGGGTCAGTGTCATTAGATAATAAGCCTGAGCATGGAGAAGGACTAGGTCAGTGTCACTGGATAATAAGCCTGAGCATGGAGGAGGACTGGGTCGGTCTCATTGGATAATAAGCCTGAGCATGGAGAAGGACTTGGTCAGTCTCATTCGATAATAAGCCTGAGCATGGAGATGGACTGGGTCAGTGTCATTAGATAATAAGCCTGAGCATGGAGAAGGACTGGGTCAGTGTCATTGGATAATAAGCCTGAGCATGGAGAAGGACTGGGTGTGTGTCATTGGATAATAAGCCTGAGCATGGAGAAGGACTGGGTCAGTGTCATTGGATAATAAGCCTGAGCATGGAGAAGGACTGGGTCAGTGTAATTAGATAATAAGCCTGAGCATGGAGATTGTCGGGGTCGGTGTCACTGGATAATAAGCCTGAGCATGGAGATTGACGGGGTCGGTGTCATGAGATAATGAGCCTGAGCATAGAGATGGACTGGGTCAGTGTCATTAGATAATAAGCCTGAGCATGGAGATGGACTGGGTCAGTGTCATCAGATAATAAGCCTGAGCATGGAGAAGGACTGGGTCAGTCTCATTGGATAATAAGCCTGAGCATGGAGAAGGACTGGGTCAGTGTCATTGGATAATAAGCCTGAGCATGGAGAAGGACTGGGTCAGTGTCATTAGATAATAAGCCTGAGCATGGAGATTGTCGGGGTCGGTGTCATTGGATAATAAGCCTGAGCATGGAGATTGACGGGGTCGGTGTCATGAGATAATAAGCCTGAAAATGGAGATGGACTGGGTCAGTGTCATTAGATAATAAGCCTGAGCATGGAGAAGGACTGGGTCAGTCTCATTGGATAATAAGCCTGAGCATGGAGAAGGACTGGGGCAGTGTCATTAGATAATAAGCCTGAGCATGGAGAAGGACTGGGTCAGTGTCATTAGATAACAAGCCTGAGCACGGAGAAGGACTGGGTCAGTGTCATTCGATAATAAGCCTGAGCATGGAGAAGAACTGGGTCAGTGTCATTGGATAACAAGCCTGAGCACGGAGAAGGACTGGGTCAGTGTCATTAGATAATAAGCCTGAGCATGGAGAAGGACTGGGTCGGTCTCATTAGATAATAAGCCTGAGCATGGAGATCGACTGGGTCAGTGTCATTGGATAATAAGCCTGAGCATGGAGATCGACTGGCTCGGTGTCATTGGATAATAAGCCTGAGCATGGAGATGGACTGGCTCGGTGTCACTGGATAATAAGCCTGAGCATGGAGAAGGACTGTGTCAGTCTCATGAGATAATAAGCCTGAGCATGGAGATCGACTGGGTCAGTCTCATGAGATTATAAGCATGATGTGGAGATGCCGGTGGGGATGGACTGGGGTTGACAATTGTAAACAATTTTACAACACCAAGTTATAGTCCAGCAATTTTATTTTAAATTCACAAGCTTTCGGAGGCTTCCTCCTTCCTCATTTACCTGAGGAAGGAGGAAGCCTCCGAAAGCTTGTGAATTTAAAATAAAATTGCTGGACTATAACTTGGTGTTGTAAAATTGTAGATAATAAGCCTGAGCATGGAGAAGGACTGGGTCAGTGTCATTAGATAATAAGCCTGAGCATGGAGACGGACTGGGTCGGTCTCAATGGATAATAAGCCTGAGCATGGAGAAGGACAGGGTCGATCGCATTGGATAATAAGCCTGAGCATGGAGAAGGACTGGGTCAGTGTCATTGGATAATGAGCCTGAGCATGGAGATGGAGTGGGTCAGTGTCATTGGATAATAAGCCAGTGCATGGAGGTCGACTGGGTTGGTCTCATTGGATAAGGAGCCTGAGCATGCAGAAGGACTGGGTCAGTCTCATTGGATAATAAGCCGAAGCATGGAGAAGGATTGGGTCAGTCGCATTGGATAATAAGCCTGAGCATGGCGGAGGACTGGGTCAGTGTCATTCGATAATGAGCCTGAGCATGGAGAAGGACTGGGTCAGTGTCATTGGATAAAGAGCCTGAGCATGGAGAAGGACTGGGTCAGTCTCATTGGATAATAAGCCTGAACACGGAGAAGGACTGGGTCAGTGTCATCAGATAATAAGCCTGAGCGTGGAGATGCACTGGGTCAGTGTCATTCGATAATAAGCCTGAGCATGGAGAAGGAATGAGTCAGTGTCATTGGATAATAAGCCTGAGCATGGAGAAGGACTGGGTCGGTCTCATTAAATAATAAGCCTGAGCATGGAGATCGACTGGGTCAGTGTCATTGGATAATGAGCCTGAGCATGGAGATGGACTGGCTCGGTGTCAATGGATAATAAGCCTGAGCATGGAGATCAACTGGGTCAGTGTCATTCGATAATAAGCCTGAGCATGGAGAAGAACTGGGTCAGTGTCATTCGATAATAAGCCTGAGCATGGAGAAGGATTGGGTCAGTGTCATTAGATAATAAGCCTAAGCATGGAGATGGACTGGGTCAGTGTCATTGGATAATAAGCCTGAGCATGGAGAAGGACTGGGTCAGTGTCATTAGATAATAAGCCTAAGCATGGAGATGGACTGGGTCAGTGTCATTGGATAATAAGCCTGAGCATGGAGAAGGACTGGGTCAGTGTCAATGGATAATAAGCCTGAGCATGGAGATCGACTGGGTCAGTGTCATTGGATAATAAGCCTGAGCATGGAGATGGACTGGCTCGGTGTCACTGGATAATAAGCCTGAGCATGGAGAAGGACTGGGTCGATCGCAATGGATAATAAGCATGAGCATGGAGAAGGACTGGGTCAGTCTCATGAGATAATAAGCCTGAGCATGGAGAAGGACTGGGTCAGTGTCATTGGATAATAAGCCTGAGCATGGAGATGGACTGGGTCAGTGTCATTGGATAATAAGCCTGAGCATTGAGATGGACTGGGTCAGTGTCATTCGATAATAAGCCTGAGCATGGAGATCGACTGGGTCAGTGTCATTGGATAATAAGCCTGAGCATGGAGAAGGACTGGGTCAGTGTCATTGGATAATAAGCCGAAGCATGGAGATGGACTGGGTCAGTGTCATTGGATAATAAGCCTGAGCATGGAGAAGGACTGGGTCAGTGTCATTGGATAATAAGCCTGAGCATGGAGATGGACTGGCTCGGTGTCACTGGATAATAAGCCTGAGCATGGAGAAGGACTGGGTCCGTCTCATTAGATAATAAGCCTGAGCATGGAGAAGGACTGGGTCTGTGTCATTGGATAATAAGCCTGAGCATGGAGAAGGACTGGGTCAGTGTCATTAGATAATAAGCCTGAGCATGGAGAAGGACTGGGTCAGTGTCATTGGATAATAAGCCTGAGCATGGAGAAGGACTGGGTCGGTCTCATTAGATAATAAGCCTGAGCATGGAGAAGGACTGGTACGGTCTCAATAGATAATGAGCCTGAGCATGGAGGTCGACTGGGTCAGTGTCAATGGATAATAAGCCTGAGCATGGAGAATGACTGGGTCAATGTCACTGGATAATAAGCCTGAGCATGGAGAAGGACTGGGTCGGTCTCATTAGATAATAAGCCTGAGCATGGAGAAGGACTGGTACGGTCTCAATAGATAATGAGCCTGAGCATGGAGATCGACTGGGTCCGTGTCATTGGATAATAAGCCTGAGCATGGAGAAGGACTGGGTCTGTCTCATTAGATAATAAGCCTGAGCATGGAGATGGACAGGGTCAGTGTCATTGGAAAATAAGCCTGAGCATGGAGATGGACTGGCTCGGTGTCACTGGATCATAAGTCTGAGCATGGAGAAGGACTGGGTCAGTGTCATTGGATAATGAGCCTGAGCATGGAGAAGGACCGGGGCCGTGTCATTAGATAATAAGCCTGAGCATGGAGAAGGACTGGGTCAGTGTCATTGGATAATAAGCCTGAACACGGAGAAGGACTGGGTCAGTGTCATTGGATAATAAGCCTGAGCATGGAGAAGGACCGGGTCAGTCTCATTGGATAATAAGCCTGAGCATGGAGAAGGACTGGGTCAGTGTCATTGGATCATAAGCCTGAGCATGGAGAAGGACTGGGTCAGTGTCATTGGATAATAAGCCTGAGCATGGAGAAGGACTGGGTCAGTGTCATTGGATAATAAGCCTGAGCATGGAGAAGGACCGGGTCAGTCTCATTGGATAATAAGCCTGAGCATGGAGAAGGACTGGGGCAGTGTCATTGGATATTAAGCCTGAGCATGGAGAAGGACCGGGTCAGTCTCATTGGATAATAAGCCTGAGCATGGAGAAGGACTGGGTCAGTGTCATTGGATAATAAGCCTGAGCATGGAGAAGGACTGGGTCAGTGTCATTCGATAATAAGCCTGAGCATGGAGGAGGACTGGGTCGGTGTCAATAGATAATGAGCCTGAGCATGGAGATGGACTGGGTCGGTGTCATTAGATAATAAGCCTGAGCATGGAGAAGGACTGGGTCAGTCTCATTCGATAATAAGCCTGAGCATGGAGATCGACTGGGTCAGTGTCATTGGATAATAAGCCTGAGCATGGAGAAGGACTGGGTCAGTCTCATCAGATAATAAGCCTGAACATGGAGAAGGACTGGGTCAGTCTCATTCGATGATAAGCCTGAGCATGGAGAAGGACTGGGTCAGTGTCATTAGATAATAAGCCTGAGCATGGAGAAGGACTGGGTCAGTCTCATTCGATCATAAGCCTGAGCATGGAGAAGGACTGGGTCAGTATCATTAGATAATAAGCCTGAGCATGGAGAAGGACTGGGTCAGTCTCATTCGATAATAAGCCTGAGCATGGAGAAGGACTGGGTCAGTCTCATTGGATCATAAGCCTGAGCATGGAGAAGGACTGGGTCAGTCTCATCAGATAATAAGCCTGAGCATGGAGAAGGACTGGGTCAGTCTCATGAGATAATAAGCCTGAGCATGGAGAAGGACTGGGTCAGTGTCATTCGATAACAAGCCTGAGCATGGAGAAGGACTGGGTCAGTGACATTAGATAATAAGCCTGAGCATGGAGAAGGACTGGGTCAGTGTCATTGGATAATAAGCCTGAGCATGGAGAAGGACTGGGTCAGTGACATTAGATAATAAGCCTGAGCATGGAGAAGGACTGGGTCAGTGTCATTCGATAATGAGCCTGAGCATGGAGAAGGACTGGGTCAGTGTCATTGGATAATAAGCCTGAGCATGGGGATGGACTGTGTCAGTGTCATGAGATAATAAGCCTGAGCATGGAGATGGACTGGGTCAGTGTCATTCGATCATAAGCCTGAGCATGGAGAAGGACTGGGTCAGTGTCACTGGATAATAAGCCTGAGCATGGAGAAGGACTGGGTCAGTGTCATTAGATAATAAGCCTGAGCATGGAGATGGACTGGGTCAGTGTCATTAGATAATAAGCCTGAGCATGGAGAAGGACTGGGTCAGTGTCATTCGATAATAAGCCTGAGCATGGAGAAGGACTGGGTCAGTGTCATTGGATAATAAGCCTGAGCATGGAGAAGGACTGGGTCAGTCTCATTCGATAATAAGCCTGAGCATGGAGAAGGACTGGGTCAGTCTCATTGGATAATAAGCCTGAGCATGGAGAAGGACTGGGTCAGTGTCATTGGATAATAAGCCAGTGCATGGAGAAGGACTAGGTCAGTGTCATTGGATAATAAGCCTGAGCATGGAGATGGACTGGGTCAGTGTCATTGGATAATAAGCCTGAGCATGGAGAAGGACTGGGTCAGTGTCATTGGATAATAAGCCTGAGCATGGAGAAGGACTGGGTCAGTGTCATTGGATAATAAGCCTGAGCATGGAGAAGGACTGGGTCAGTGTCATTGGATAATAAGCCTGAGCATGGAGAAGGACTGGGTCAGTGTCATTGGATAATAAGCCAGTGCATGGAGAAGGACTAGGTCAGTGTCATTGGATAATAAGCCTGAGCATGGAGAAGGACTGGGTCAGTGTCATTGGATAATAAGCCTGAGCATGGAGATGGACTGGGTCAGTGTCATTGGATAATAAGCCTGAGCATGGAGAAGGACTGGGTCAGTGTCATTAGATAATAAGCCTGAGCATGGAGATTGTCGGGGTCGGTGTCATTGGATAATAAGCCTGAGCATGGAGATTGACGGGGTCGGTGTCATGAGATAATAAGCCTGAGCATGGAGAAGGACTGGGTCAGTGTCATTAGATAATAAGCCTGAGCATGGAGATTGTCGGGGTCGGTGTCATTCGATAATAAGCCTGAGCATGGAGATTGACGGGGTCGGTGTCATGAGATAATAAGCCTGAGCATGGAGATGGACTGGGTCAGTGTCATTAGATAATAAGCCTGAGCATGGAGATGGACTGGGTCAGTGTCATTAGATAATAAGCCTGAGCATGGAGATGGACTGGGTCAGTGTCAGTAGATAATAAGCCTGAGCATGGAGAAGGACTGGGTCAGTCTCATTGGATAATAAGCCTGAGCATGGAGAAGGACTGGGGCAGTGTCATTAGATAATGAGCCTGAGCATGGAGAAGGACTGGGTCAGTGTCATTAGATAATACGCCTGAGGATGGAGAAGGACTGGGTCAGTGTCATCAGATAATAAGCCTGAGCATGGAGATAGACTGGGTCAGTGTCATTAGATAATGAGTCAGAGCATGGAGAAGGACTGGGTCAGTGTCATTGGATAATAAGCCTGAGCATGGAGATGGACTGGGTCAGTGTCATTAGATAACAAGCCTGAGCATGGAGAAGGACTGGGTCAGTGTCATTAGATAATAAGCCTGAGCATGGAGATCGACTGTGTCAGTGTCATTAGATAATAAGCCTGAGCATGGAGAAGGACTGGGGCAGTGTCATTAGATAATAAGCCTGAGCATGGAGAAGGACTGGGGCAGTGTCATTAGATAATAAGCCTGAGCATGGAGAAGGACTGGGGCAGTGTCATTAGATAATAAGCCTGAGCATGGAGAAGGACTGGGTCAGTGTCATTAGATAATAAGCCTGAGCATGGAGAAGGACTGGGTCAGTGTCATTAGATAATAAGCCTGAGCATGGAGATCGACTGGGTCAGTGTCATTAGATAATAAGCCTGAGCTTGGAGAAGGACTGGGTCAGTGTCATTGGATAATAAGCCTGAGCATGGAGATGGACTGGGGCAGTGTCATTAGATAATAAGCCTGAGCATGGAGAAGAACTGGGTCAGTGTCATTAGATAACAAGCCTGAGCATGGAGATCGACTGGGTCAGTGTCATTAGATAATAAGCCTGAGCTTGGAGAAGGACTGGGTCAGTGTCATTGGATAATAAGCCTGAGCATGGAGAAGGACTTGGTCAGTCTCATTCGATAATAAGCCTGAGCATGGAGAAGGACTGGGTCAGTGTCACTGGATAATATGCCTGAGCATGGAGGAGGACTGGGTCGGTCTCATTGGATAATAAGCCTGAGCATGGAGAAGGACTGGGTCAGTGTCATTAGATAATAAGCCTGAGCATGGAGAAGGACTAGGTCAGTGTCACTGGATAATAAGCCTGAGCATGGAGGAGGACTGGGTCGGTCTCATTGGATAATAAGCCTGAGCATGGAGAAGGACTTGGTCAGTCTCATTCGATAATAAGCCTGAGCATGGAGATGGACTGGGTCAGTGTCATTAGATAATAAGCCTGAGCATGGAGAAGGACTGGGTCAGTGTCATTGGATAATAAGCCTGAGCATGGAGAAGGACTGGGTGTGTGTCATTGGATAATAAGCCTGAGCATGGAGAAGGACTGGGTCAGTGTCATTGGATAATAAGCCTGAGCATGGAGAAGGACTGGGTCAGTGTAATTAGATAATAAGCCTGAGCATGGAGATTGTCGGGGTCGGTGTCACTGGATAATAAGCCTGAGCATGGAGATTGACGGGGTCGGTGTCATGAGATAATGAGCCTGAGCATAGAGATGGACTGGGTCAGTGTCATTAGATAATAAGCCTGAGCATGGAGATGGACTGGGTCAGTGTCATCAGATAATAAGCCTGAGCATGGAGAAGGACTGGGTCAGTCTCATTGGATAATAAGCCTGAGCATGGAGAAGGACTGGGTCAGTGTCATTGGATAATAAGCCTGAGCATGGAGAAGGACTGGGTCAGTGTCATTAGATAATAAGCCTGAGCATGGAGATTGTCGGGGTCGGTGTCATTGGATAATAAGCCTGAGCATGGAGATGGACTGGGTCAGTGTCACTGGATAATAAGCCTGAGCATGGAGAAGGACTGGGTCAGTCTCATTGGATAATAAGCCTGAGCATGGAGAAGGACTGGGGCAGTGTCATTAGATAATAAGCCTGAGCATGGAGAAGGACTGGGTCAGTGTCATTAGATAACAAGCCTGAGCACGGAGAAGGACTGGGTCAGTGTCATTCGATAATAAGCCTGAGCATGGAGAAGAACTGGGTCAGTGTCATTGGATAACAAGCCTGAGCACGGAGAAGGACTGGGTCAGTGTCATTAGATAATAAGCCTGAGCATGGAGAAGGACTGGGTCGGTCTCATTAGATAATAAGCCTGAGCATGGAGATCGACTGGGTCAGTGTCATTGGATAATAAGCCTGAGCATGGAGATCGACTGGCTCGGTGTCATTGGATAATAAGCCTGAGCATGGAGATGGACTGGCTCGGTGTCACTGGATAATAAGCCTGAGCATGGAGAAGGACTGTGTCAGTCTCATGAGATAATAAGCCTGAGCATGGAGATCGACTGGGTCAGTCTCATGAGATAATAAGCATGATGTGGAGATGCCGGTGGGGATGGACTGGGGTTGACAATTGTAAACAATTTTACAACACCAAGTTATAGTCCAGCAATTTTATTTTAAATTCACAAGCTTTCGGAGGCTTCCTCCTTCCTCATTTACCTGAGGAAGGAGGAAGCCTCCGAAAGCTTGTGAATTTAAAATAAAATTGCTGGACTATAACTTGGTGTTGTAAAATTGTAGATAATAAGCCTGAGCATGGAGAAGGACTGGGTCAGTGTCATTAGATAATAAGCCTGAGCATGGAGACGGACTGGGTCGGTCTCAATGGATAATAAGCCTGAGCATGGAGAAGGACAGGGTCGATCGCATTGGATAATAAGCCTGAGCATGGAGAAGGACTGGGTCAGTGTCATTGGATAATGAGCCTGAGCATGGAGATGGAGTGGGTCAGTGTCATTGGATAATAAGCCTGAACATGGAGATGGACTGGGTCGGTATCATTGGATAATAAGCCTGAGCATGGAGAAGGACTGGGTCAGTGTCATTAGATAATAAGCCTGAGCATGGAGAAGGACTAGGTCAGTGTCACTGGATAATAAGCCTGAGCATGGAGGAGGACTGGGTCGGTCTCATTGGATAATAAGCCTGAGCATGGAGAAGGACTTGGTCAGTCTCATTCGATAATAAGCCTGAGCATGGAGATCGACTGGGTCAGTGTCATTGGATAATAAGCCTGAGCATGGAGATGGACTGGCTCGGTGTCACTGGATAATAAGCCTGAGCATGGAGAAGGACTGGGTCGATCGCAATGGATAATAAGCATGAGCATGGAGAAGGACTGGGTCAGTCTCATGAGATAATAAGCCTGAGCATGGAGAAGGACTGGGTCAGTGTCATTGGATAATAAGCCTGAGCATGGAGATGGACTGGGTCAGTGTCATTGGATAATAAGCCTGAGCATTGAGATGGACTGGGTCAGTGTCATTCGATAATAAGCCTGAGCATGGAGATCGACTGGGTCAGTGTCATTGGATAATAAGCCTGAGCATGGAGAAGGACTGGGTCAGTGTCATTGGATAATAAGCCGAAGCATGGAGATGGACTGGGTCAGTGTCATTGGATAATAAGCCTGAGCATGGAGAAGGACTGGGTCAGTGTCATTGGATAATAAGCCTGAGCATGGAGATGGACTGGCTCGGTGTCACTGGATAATAAGCCTGAGCATGGAGAAGGACTGGGTCCGTCTCATTAGATAATAAGCCTGAGCATGGAGAAGGACTGGGTCTGTGTCATTGGATAATAAGCCTGAGCATGGAGAAGGACTGGGTCAGTGTCATTAGATAATAAGCCTGAGCATGGAGAAGGACTGGGTCAGTGTCATTGGATAATAAGCCTGAGCATGGAGAAGGACTGGGTCGGTCTCATTAGATAATAAGCCTGAGCATGGAGAAGGACTGGTACGGTCTCAATAGATAATGAGCCTGAGCATGGAGGTCGACTGGGTCAGTGTCAATGGATAATAAGCCTGAGCATGGAGAATGACTGGGTCAATGTCACTGGATAATAAGCCTGAGCATGGAGAAGGACTGGGTCGGTCTCATTAGATAATAAGCCTGAGCATGGAGAAGGACTGGTACGGTCTCAATAGATAATGAGCCTGAGCATGGAGATCGACTGGGTCCGTGTCATTGGATAATAAGCCTGAGCATGGAGAAGGACTGGGTCTGTCTCATTAGATAATAAGCCTGAGCATGGAGATGGACAGGGTCAGTGTCATTGGAAAATAAGCCTGAGCATGGAGATGGACTGGCTCGGTGTCACTGGATCATAAGTCTGAGCATGGAGAAGGACTGGGTCAGTGTCATTGGATAATGAGCCTGAGCATGGAGAAGGACCGGGGCCGTGTCATTAGATAATAAGCCTGAGCATGGAGAAGGACTGGGTCAGTGTCATTGGATAATAAGCCTGAACACGGAGAAGGACTGGGTCAGTGTCATTGGATAATAAGCCTGAGCATGGAGAAGGACCGGGTCAGTCTCATTGGATAATAAGCCTGAGCATGGAGAAGGACTGGGTCAGTGTCATTGGATCATAAGCCTGAGCATGGAGAAGGACTGGGTCAGTGTCATTGGATAATAAGCCTGAGCATGGAGAAGGACTGGGTCAGTGTCATTGGATAATAAGCCTGAGCATGGAGAAGGACCGGGTCAGTCTCATTGGATAATAAGCCTGAGCATGGAGAAGGACTGGGGCAGTGTCATTGGATATTAAGCCTGAGCATGGAGAAGGACCGGGTCAGTCTCATTGGATAATAAGCCTGAGCATGGAGAAGGACTGGGTCAGTGTCATTGGATAATAAGCCTGAGCATGGAGAAGGACTGGGTCAGTGTCATTCGATAATAAGCCTGAGCATGGAGGAGGACTGGGTCGGTGTCAATAGATAATGAGCCTGAGCATGGAGATGGACTGGGTCGGTGTCATTAGATAATAAGCCTGAGCATGGAGAAGGACTGGGTCAGTCTCATTCGATAATAAGCCTGAGCATGGAGATCGACTGGGTCAGTGTCATTGGATAATAAGCCTGAGCATGGAGAAGGACTGGGTCAGTCTCATCAGATAATAAGCCTGAACATGGAGAAGGACTGGGTCAGTCTCATTCGATGATAAGCCTGAGCATGGAGAAGGACTGGGTCAGTGTCATTAGATAATAAGCCTGAGCATGGAGAAGGACTGGGTCAGTCTCATTCGATCATAAGCCTGAGCATGGAGAAGGACTGGGTCAGTATCATTAGATAATAAGCCTGAGCATGGAGAAGGACTGGGTCAGTCTCATTCGATAATAAGCCTGAGCATGGAGAAGGACTGGGTCAGTCTCATTGGATCATAAGCCTGAGCATGGAGAAGGACTGGGTCAGTCTCATCAGATAATAAGCCTGAGCATGGAGAAGGACTGGGTCAGTCTCATGAGATAATAAGCCTGAGCATGGAGAAGGACTGGGTCAGTGTCATTCGATAACAAGCCTGAGCATGGAGAAGGACTGGGTCAGTGACATTAGATAATAAGCCTGAGCATGGAGAAGGACTGGGTCAGTGTCATTGGATAATAAGCCTGAGCATGGAGAAGGACTGGGTCAGTGACATTAGATAATAAGCCTGAGCATGGAGAAGGACTGGGTCAGTGTCATTCGATAATGAGCCTGAGCATGGAGAAGGACTGGGTCAGTGTCATTGGATAATAAGCCTGAGCATGGGGATGGACTGTGTCAGTGTCATTAGATAATAAGCCTAAGCATGGAGAAGGACTGGGTCAGTGTCATTGGATAATAAGCCTGAGCATGGAGAAGGACTGGGTCAGTGTCACTGGATAATAAGCCTGAGCATGGAGAAGGACTGGGTCAGTGTCATTGGATAATGAGCCTGAGCATGGAGAAGGACTGGGTCAGTGTCATTGGATAATAAGCCTGAGCATGGAGAAGGACTGGGTCAGTGTCATTCAATAACAAGCCTGAGCATGGAGATCGACTGGGTCAGTGTCATTGGATAATAAGCCTGAGCATGGAGAAGGAATGGGTCAGTGTCATTCGATAATAAGCCTGAGCATGGAGATCGACTGGGTCAGTGTCATTAGATAATAAGCCTAAGCATGGAGATGGACTGGGTCAGTGTCATTGGATAATAAGCCTGAGCATGGAGAAGGACTGGGTCAGTGTCATTAGATAATAAGCCTGAGCATGGAGAAGGACTAGGTCGGTCTCATTGAATAATAAGCCTGAGCATGGAGATCGACTGGCTCGGTGTCACTGGATAATAAGCCTGAGCATGGAGATCAACTGGGTCAGTGTCATTAGATAATAACTCTGAGCATGGAGAAGGACTGGGTCAGTGTCATTAGATAATAAGCCTGAGCATGGAGATGGACTGGGTCGGTCTCATTGAATAATAAGCCTGAGCATGGAGATCGACTGGCTCGGTGTCACTGGATAATAAGCCTGAGGATGGAGATCAACTGGGTCAGTGTCATTAGATAATAAGCCTGAGCATGGAGGAGGACTGGGTCAGTGTCATTGGATAATAAGCCTGAGCATGGAGAAGGACTGGGTCAGTGTCATTAGATAATAAGCCTGAGCATGGAGATGGACTGGGTCAGTGTCATTGGATAATAAGCCTGAGCATGGAGAAGGACTGGGTCAGTGTCATTGGATAATAAGCCTGAGCCTGGAGAAGGACTGCGTCAGTGTCATTCGATAATAAGCCTGAGCATGGAGAAGAACTGGGTCAGTGTCACTGGATAATAAGCCTGAGCATGGAGATGGACTGGGTCAGTGTCATTGGATAATAAGCCTGAGCATGGAGAAGGACTGGGTCAGTGTCATTAGATAATAAGCCTGAGCATGGAGAAGGACTGGGTCAGTGTCATTAGATAATAAGCCTGAGCATGGAGATGGACTGGGTCAGTGTCATTAGATAATAAGCCTGAACATGGAGATGGACTGGGTCGGTATCATTGGATGATAAGCCTGAACACGGAGAAGGACTGGGTCAGTGTCATTAGATAATAAGCCAGAGCATGGAGAAGGACTGGGTCAGTGTCATTGGTTAATAAGCCTGAGCATGGAGGAGGACTGGCTCAGTGTCATTCGATAATAAGCCTGAGCATGGAGAAGGACTGGGTCAGTCTCATTCGATAATAAGCCAGTGCATGGAGATCGACTGGGTCTGTCTCATTGGATAATAAGGCTGAGCAAGGAGAAGGACTGGGTCAGTCTCATTCGATAATAAGCCTGAGCATGGAGAAGGACTGGGTCAGTGTCATTAGATAATTAGCCTGAGCATGGAGAAGGACTGGGTCGGTCTCATTAGATAATAAGCCTGAGCATGGAGAAGGACTGGTACGGTCTCAATAGATAATGAGCCTGAGCATGGAGGTTGACTGGGTCAGTGTCAATGGATGATAAGCCTGAGCATGGAGAATGACTGGGTCAGTGTCACTGGATAATAAGCCTGAGCATGGAGAAGGACTGGGTCGGTCTCATGAGATAATAAGCCTGAGCATGGAGAATGACTGGGTCAGTGTCATTGGATAATAAGCCTGAGCATGGAGAAGGACTGGGTCAGTGTCATTGGATAATAAGCCTGAGCAGGGGGAAGGACCGGGTCAGTCTCATTGGATAATAAGCCTGAGCATGGAGAAGGACTGGGTCACTGTCATTGGATAATAAGCCTGAGCATGGAGAAGGACTGGGTCAGTGTCATTCGATAATAAGCCTGAGCATGGAGGAGGACTGGGTCAGTGTAATCAGATAATGAGCCTGAGCATGGAGATGGACTGGGTCGGTGTCATTAGATAATAAGCCTGAGCATGGAGAAGGACTGGGTCAGTCTCATTCGATAATAAGCCTGAGCATGGAGATCGACTGGGTCAGTGTCATTGGATAATAAGCCTGAGCATGGAGAAGGACTGGGTCAGTCTCATCAGATAATAAGCCTGAACATGGAGAAGGACTGGGTCAGTGTCATTCGATAATAAGCCTGAGCATGGAGAAGGACTGGGTCAGTGTCATTAGATAATTAGCCTGAGCATGGAGAAGGACTGGGTCGGTCTCATTAGATAATAAGCCTGAGCATGGAGATCGACTGGGTCAGTGTCATTGGATAATGAGCCTGAGCATGGAGAAGGACTGGGTCAGTGTCATTGGATAATAAGTCTGAGCATGGAGATGGACTGGGTCAGTGTCATTGGATAATAAGCCTGAGCATGGAGAATGACTGGGTCAGTGTCATTGGATAATAAGCCTGAGCATGGAGAAGGACTGGGTCGGTCTCATCAGATAATAAGCCTGAGCATGGAGAAGGACTGGTACGGTCTCAATAGATAATGAGCCTGAGCATGGAGGTCGACTGGGTCAGTGTCAATGGATAATAAGCCTGAGCATGGAGAATGACTGGGTCAATGTCACTGGATAATAAGCCTGAGCATGGAGAAGGACTGGGTCTGTCTCATTCGGTAATAAGCCTGAGCATGGAGATGGACAGGGTCAGTGTCATTGGAAAATAAGCCTGAGCATGGAGATGGACTGGCTCGGTGTCACTGGATCATCAGTCTGAGCATGGAGAAGGACTGGGTCAGTGTCATTGGATAATGAGCCTGAGCATGGAGAAGGACCGGGGCCGTGTCATTGGATAATAAGCCTGAGCATGGAGAAGGACTGCGTCAGTGTCATTGGATAATAAGCCTGAACACGGAGAAGGACTGGGTCAGTGTCATTGGATAATAAGCATGAGCATGGAGAAGGACCGGGTCAGTCTCATTGGATAATAAGCCTGAGCATGGAGAAGGACTGGGTCAGTGTCATTGGATCATAAGCCTGAGCATGGAGAAGGACTGGGTCAGTGTCATTGGATAATAAGCCTGAGCATGGAGAAGGACTGGGTCAGTGTCATTGGATAATAAGCCTGAGCATGGAGAAGGACCGGGTCAGTCTCATTGGATAATAAGCCTGAGCATGGAGAAGGACTGGGGCAGTATCATTGGATATTAAGCCTGAGCATGGAGAAGGACCGGGTCAGTCTCATTGGATAATAAGCCTGAGCATGGAGAAGGACTGGGTCAGTGTCATTGGATAATAAGCCTGAGCATGGAGAAGGACTGGGTCAGTGTCATTCGATAATGATCCTGAGCATGGAGATGGACTGGGTCGGTGTCATTAGATAACAAGCCTGAGCATGGAGAAGGACTGGGTCCGTCTCATTCGATAATAAGCCTGAGCATGGAGATCGACTGGGTCAGTGTCATTGGATAATAAGCCTGAGCATGGAGAAGGACTGGGTCAGTCTCATCAGATAATAAGCCTGAACATGGAGAAGGACTGGGTCAGTGTCATTGGATAATGAGCCTGAGCATGGAGAAGGACTGGGTCAGTGTCATTGGATAATAAGCCTGAGCATGGAGAAGGACTGGGTCAGTGTCATTCAATAACAAGCCTGAGCATGGAGATCGACTGGGTCAGTGTCATTGGATAATAAGCCTGAGCATGGAGAAGGACTGGGTCAGTGTCATTCGATAATAAGCCTGAGCATGGAGATCGACTGGGTCAGTGTCATTAGATAATAAGCCTAAGCATGGAGATGGACTGGGTCAGTGTCATTGGATAATAAGCCTGAGCATGGAGAAGGACTGGGTCAGTGTCATTAGATAATAAGCCTAAGCATGGAGAAGGACTAGGTCGGTCTCATTGAATAATAAGCCTGAGCATGGAGATCGACTGGCTCGGTGTCACTGGATAATAAGCCTGAGCATGGAGATCAACTGGGTCAGTGTCATTAGATAATAAGCCTGAGCATGGAGAAGGACTGGGTCAGTGTCATTAGATAATAAGCCTGAGCATGGAGATGGACTGGGTCGGTCTCATTGAATAATAAGCCTGAGCATGGAGATCGACTGGCTCGGTGTCACTGGATAATAAGCCTGAGCATGGAGATCAACTGGGTCAGTGTCATTAGATAATAAGCCTGAGCATGGAGGAGGACTGGGTCAGTGTCATTGGATAATAAGCCTGAGCATGGAGAAGGACTGGGTCAGTGTCATTAGATAATAAGCCTGAGCATGGAGATGGACTGGGTCAGTGTCATTGGATAATAAGCCTGAGCATGGAGAAGGACTGGGTCAGTGTCATTGGATAATAAGCCTGAGCCTGGAGAAGGACTGCGTCAGTGTCATTCGATAATAAGCCTGAGCATGGAGAAGAACTGGGTCAGTGTCACTGGATAATAAGCCTGAGCATGGAGATGGACTGGGTCAGTGTCATTGGATAATAAGCCTGAGCATGGAGAAGGACTGGGTCAGTGTCATTAGATAATAAGCCTGAGCATGGAGAAGGACTGGGTCAGTGTCATTAGATAATAAGCCTGAGCATGGAGATGGACTGGGTCAGTGTCATTAGATAATAAGCCTGAACATGGAGATGGACTGGGTCGGTATCATTGGATGATAAGCCTGAACACGGAGAAGGACTGGGTCAGTGTCATTAGATAATAAGCCAGAGCATGGAGAAGGACTGGGTCAGTGTCATTGGTTAATAAGCCTGAGCATGGAGGAGGACTGGCTCAGTGTCATTCGATAATAAGCCTGAGCATGGAGAAGGACTGGGTCAGTCTCATTCGATAATAAGCCAGTGCATGGAGATCGACTGGGTCTGTCTCATTGGATAATAAGGCTGAGCAAGGAGAAGGACTGGGTCAGTCTCATTCGATAATAAGCCTGAGCATGGAGAAGGACTGGGTCAGTGTCATTAGATAATTAGCCTGAGCATGGAGAAGGACTGGTACGGTCTCAATAGATAATGAGCCTGAGCATGGAGGTCGACTGGGTCAGTGTCAATGGATGATAAGCCTGAGCATGGAGAATGACTGGGTCAGTGTCACTGGATAATAAGCCTGAGCATGGAGAAGGACTGGGTCGGTCTCATGAGATAATAAGCCTGAGCATGGAGAAGGACCGGGTCAGTCTCATTGGATAATAAGCCTGAGCATGGAGAAGGACTGGGTCAGTGTCATTGGATAATAAGCCTGAGCATGGAGAAGGACTGGGTCAGTGTCATTCGATAATAAGCCTGAGCATGGAGGAGGACTGGGTCAGTGTAATCAGATAATGAGCCTGAGCATGGAGATGGACTGGGTCGGTGTCATTAGATAATAAGCCTGAGCATGGAGAAGGACTGGGTCAGTCTCATTCGATAATAAGCCTGAGCATGGAGATCGACTGGGTCAGTGTCATTGGATAATAAGCCTGAGCATGGAGAAGGACTGGGTCAGTCTCATCAGATAATAAGCCTGAACATGGAGAAGGACTGGGTCAGTGTCATTCGATAATAAGCCTGAGCATGGAGAAGGACTGGGTCAGTGTCATTAGATAATTAGCCTGAGCATGGAGAAGGACTGGGTCGGTCTCATTAGATAATAAGCCTGAGCATGGAGATCGACTGGGTCAGTGTCATTGGATAATGAGCCTGAGCATGGAGAAGGACTGGGTCAGTGTCATTGGATAATAAGTCTGAGCATGGAGATGGACTGGGTCAGTGTCATTGGATAATAAGCCTGAGCATGGAGAATGACTGGGTCAGTGTCATTGGATAATAAGCCTGAGCATGGAGAAGGACTGGGTCGGTCTCATTAGATAATAAGCCTGAGCATGGAGAAGGACTGGTACGGTCTCAATAGATAATGAGCCTGAGCATGGAGATCGACTGGGTCCGTGTCATTGGATAATAAGCCTGAGCATGGAGAAGGACTGGGTCTGTCTCATTAGATAATAAGCCTGAGCATGGAGAAGGACTGGGTCAGTGTCATTGGATCATAAGCCTGAGCATGGAGAAGGACTGGGTCAGTGTCATTCGATAATAAGCCTGAGCATGGAGAAGGACTGGGTCAGTGTCATTGGATAATAAGCCTGAGCATGGAGAAGGACCGGGTCAGTCTCATTGGATAATAAGCCTGAGCATGGAGAAGGACTGGGGCAGTGTCATTGGATATTAAGCCTGAGCATGGAGAAGGACCGGGTCAGTCTCATTGGATAATAAGCCTGAGCATGGAGAAGGACTGGGTCAGTGTCATTGGATAATAAGCCTGAGCATGGAGAAGGACTGGGTCAGTGTCATTCGATAATAAGCCTGAGCATGGAGGAGGACTGGGTCAGTGTCAATAGATAATGATCTTGAGCATGGAGATGGACTGGGTCGGTGTCATTAGATAATAAGCCTGAGCATGGAGAAGGACTGGGTCCGTCTCATTCGATAATAAGCCTGAGCATGGAGATCGACTGGGTCAGTGTCATTGGATAATAAGCCTGAGCATGGAGAAGGACTGGGTCAGTCTCATCAGATAATAAGCCTGAACATGGAGAAGGACTGGGTCAGTCTCATTCGATGATAAGCCTGAGCATGGAGAAGGACTGGGTCAGTGTCATTAGATAATAAGCCTGAGCATGGAGAAGGACTGGGTCAGTCTCATTCGATCATAAGCCTGAGCATGGAGAAGGACTGGGTCAGTGTCATTAGATAATAAGCCTGAGCATGGAGAAGGACTGGGTCAGTCTCATTCGATAATAAGCCTGAGCATGGAGAAGGACTGGGTCAGTCTCATTGGATCATGAGCCTGAGCATGGAGAAGGACTGGGTCAGTCTCATCAGATAATAAGCCTGAGCATGGAGAAGGACTGGGTCAGTCTCATTAGATAATAAGCCTGAGCATGGAGAAGGACTGGGTCAGTGTCATTCGATAATAAGCCTGAGCATGGAGAAGGACTGGGTCAGTGACATTAGATAATAAGCCTGAGCATGGAGAAGGACTGGGTCAGTGTCATTCGATAATGAGCCTGAGCATGGAGAAGGACTGGGTCAGTGTCATTGTATAATAAGCCTGAGCATGGGGATGGACTGTGTCAGTGTCATTAGATAATAAGCCTAAGCATGGAGAAGGACTGGGTCAGTGTCATTGGATAATAAGCCTGAGCATGGAGAAGGACTGGGTCAGTGTCACTGGATAATAAGCCTGAGCATGGAGAAGGACTGGGTCAGTGTCATTGGATAATGAGCCTGAGCATGGAGAAGGACTGGGTCAGTGTCATTGGATCATAAGCCTGAGCATGGAGAAGGACTGGGTCAGTGTCATTCAAAAACAAGCCTGAGCATGGAGATCGACTGGGTCAGTGTCATTGGATAATAAGCCTGAGCATGGAGAAGGACTGGGTCAGTGTCATTCGATAATAAGCCTGAGCATGGAGATCGACTGGGTCAGTGTCATTAGATAATAAGCCTAAGCATGGAGAAGGACTGGGTCAGTGTCATTAGATAATAAGCCTGAGCATGGAGATGGACTGGGTCAGTGTCATTGGATAATAAGCCTGAGCATGGAGAAGGACTGGGTCGGTCTCATTGAATAATAAGCCTGAGCATGGAGATCGACTGGCTCGGTGTCACTGGATAATAAGCCTGAGCATGGAGATCAACTGGGTCAGTGTCATTAGATAATAAGCCTGAGCATGGAGGAGGACTGGGTCAGTGTCATTGGATAATAAGCCTGAGCATGGAGAAGGACTGGGTCAGTGTCATTAGATAATAAGCCTGAGCATGGAGATGGACTGGGTCAGTGTCATTGGATAATAAGCCTGAGCATGGAGAAGGACTGGGTCAGTGTCATTGGATAATAAGCCTGAGCCTGGAGAAGGACTGCGTCAGTGTCATTCGATAATAAGCCTGAGCATGGAGAAGAACTGGGTCAGTGTCACTGGATAATAAGCCTGAGCATGGAGATGGACTGGGTCAGTGTCATTGGATAATAAGCCTGAGCATGGAGAAGGACTGGGTCAGTGTCATTAGATAATAAGCCTGAGCATGGAGAAGGACTGGGTCAGTGTCATTAGATAATAAGCCTGAGCATGGAGATGGACTGGGTCAGTGTCATTAGATAATAAGCCTGAACATGGAGATGGACTGGGTCGGTATCATTGGATGATAAGCCTGAACACGGAGAAGGACTGGGTCAGTGTCATTAGATAATAAGCCAGAGCATGGAGAAGGACTGGGTCAGTGTCATTGGTTAATAAGCCTGAGCATGGAGGAGGACTGGCTCAGTGTCATTGGATCATAAGCCTGAGCATGGAGAAGGACTGGGTCAGTGTCATTGGATAATAAGCCTGAGCATGGAGAAGGACTGGGTCAGTGTCATTGGATAATAAGCCTGAGCATGGAGAAGGACCGGGTCAGTCTCATTGGATAATAAGCCTGAGCATGGAGAAGGACTGGGGCAGTGTCATTGGATATTAAGCCTGAGCATGGAGAAGGACTGGGTCAGTGTCATTCGATAATAAGCCTGAGCATGGAGGAGGACTGGGTCAGTGTCAATAGATAATGATCCTGAGCATGGAGATGGACTGGGTCGGTGTCATTAGATAATAAGCCTGAGCATGGAGAAGGACTGGGTCCGTCTCATTCGATAATAAGCCTGAGCATGGAGATCGACTGGGTCAGTGTCATTGGATAATAAGCCTGAGCATGGAGAAGGACTGGGTCAGTCTCATCAGATAATAAGCCTGAACATGGAGAAGGACTGGGTCAGTGTCATTGGATAATGAGCCTGAGCATGGAGAAGGACTGGGTCAGTGTCATTGGATAATAAGCCTGAGCATGGAGAAGGACTGGGTCAGTGTCATTCAATAACAAGCCTGAGCATGGAGATCGACTGGGTCAGTGTCATTGGATAATAAGCCTGAGCATGGAGAAGGACTGGGTCAGTGTCATTCGATAATAAGCCTGAGCATGGAGATCGACTGGGTCAGTGTCATTAGATAATAAGCCTAAGCATGGAGATGGACTGGGTCAGTGTCATTGGATAATAAGCCTGAGCATGGAGAAGGACTGGGTCAGTGTCATTAGATAATAAGCCTAAGCATGGAGAAGGACTAGGTCGGTCTCATTGAATAATAAGCCTGAGCATGGAGATCGACTGGCTCGGTGTCACTGGATAATAAGCCTGAGCATGGAGATCAACTGGGTCAGTGTCATTAGATAATAAGCCTGAGCATGGAGAAGGACTGGGTCAGTGTCATTAGATAATAAGCCTGAGCATGGAGATGGACTGGGTCGGTCTCATTGAATAATAAGCCTGAGCATGGAGATCGACTGGCTCGGTGTCACTGGATAATAAGCCTGAGCATGGAGATCAACTGGGTCAGTGTCATTAGATAATAAGCCTGAGCATGGAGGAGGACTGGGTCAGTGTCATTGGATAATAAGCCTGAGCATGGAGAAGGACTGGGTCAGTGTCATTAGATAATAAGCCTGAGCATGGAGATGGACTGGGTCAGTGTCATTGGATAATAAGCCTGAGCATGGAGAAGGACTGGGTCAGTGTCATTGGATAATAAGCCTGAGCCTGGAGAAGGACTGCGTCAGTGTCATTCGATAATAAGCCTGAGCATGGAGAAGAACTGGGTCAGTGTCACTGGATAATAAGCCTGAGCATGGAGATGGACTGGGTCAGTGTCATTGGATAATAAGCCTGAGCATGGAGAAGGACTGGGTCAGTGTCATTAGATAATAAGCCTGAGCATGGAGAAGGACTGGGTCAGTGTCATGAGATAATAAGCCTGAGCATGGAGATGGACTGGGTCAGTGTCATTAGATAATAAGCCTGAACATGGAGATGGACTGGGTCGGTATCATTGGATGATAAGCCTGAACACGGAGAAGGACTGGGTCAGTGTCATTAGATAATAAGCCAGAGCATGGAGAAGGACTGGGTCAGTGTCATTGGTTAATAAGCCTGAGCATGGAGGAGGACTGGCTCAGTGTCATTCGATAATAAGCCTGAGCATGGAGAAGGACTGGGTCAGTCTCATTCGATAATAAGCCAGTGCATGGAGATCGACTGGGTCTGTCTCATTGGATAATAAGGCTGAGCAAGGAGAAGGACTGGGTCAGTCTCATTCGATAATAAGCCTGAGCATGGAGAAGGACTGGGTCAGTGTCATTAGATAATTAGCCTGAGCATGGAGAAGGACTGGGTCGGTCTCATTAGATAATAAGCCTGAGCATGGAGAAGGACTGGTACGGTCTCAATAGATAATGAGCCTGAGCATGGAGGTCGACTGGGTCAGTGTGAATGGATGATAAGCCTGAGCATGGAGAATGACTGGGTCAGTGTCACTGGATAATAAGCCTGAGCATGGAGAAGGACTGGGTCGGTCTCATGAGATAATAAGCCTGAGCATGGAGAATGACTGGGTCAGTGTCATTGGATAATAAGCCTGAGCATGGAGAAGGACTGGGTCAGTGTCATTGGATAATAAGCCTGAGCAGGGGGAAGGACCGGGTCAGTCTCATTGGATAATAAGCCTGAGCATGGAGAAGGACTGGGTCAGTGTCATTGGATAATAAGCCTGAGCATGGAGAAGGACTGGGTCAGTGTCATTCGATAATAAGCCTGAGCATGGAGGAGGACTGGGTCAGTGTAATCAGATAATGAGCCTGAGCATGGAGATGGACTGGGTCGGTGTCATTAGATAATAAGCCTGAGCATGGAGAAGGACTGGGTCAGTCTCATTCGATAATAAGCCTGAGCATGGAGATCGACTGGGTCAGTGTCATTGGATAATAAGCCTGAGCATGGAGAAGGACTGGGTCAGTCTCATCAGATAATAAGCCTGAACATGGAGAAGGACTGGGTCAGTGTCATTCGATAATAAGCCTGAGCATGGAGAAGGACTGGGTCAGTGTCATTAGATAATTAGCCTGAGCATGGAGAAGGACTGGGTCGGTCTCATTAGATAATAAGCCTGAGCATGGAGATCGACTGGGTCAGTGTCATTGGATAATGAGCCTGAGCATGGAGAATGACTGGGTCAGTGTCATTGGATAATAAGCCTGAGCATGGAGATGGACTGGGTCGGTATCATTGGATGATAAGCCTGAACACGGAGAAGGACTGGGTCAGTGTCATTAGATAATAAGCCAGAGCATGGAGAAGGACTGGGTCAGTGTCATTGGTTAATAAGCCTGAGCATGGAGGAGGACTGGCTCAGTGTCATTGGATCATAAGCCTGAGCATGGAGAAGGACTGGGTCAGTGTCATTGGATAATAAGCCTGAGCATGGAGAAGGACTGGGTCAGTGTCATTGGATAATAAGCCTGAGCATGGAGAAGGACCGGGTCAGTCTCATTGGATAATAAGCCTGAGCATGGAGAAGGACTGGGGCAGTGTCATTGGATATTAAGCCTGAGCATGGAGAAGGACTGGGTCAGTGTCATTCGATAATAAGCCTGAGCATGGAGGAGGACTGGGTCAGTGTCAATAGATAATGATCCTGAGCATGGAGATGGACTGGGTCGGTGTCATTAGATAATAAGCCTGAGCATGGAGAAGGACTGGGTCCGTCTCATTCGATAATAAGCCTGAGCATGGAGATCGACTGGGTCAGTGTCATTGGATAATAAGCCTGAGCATGGAGAAGGACTGGGTCAGTCTCATCAGATAATAAGCCTGAACATGGAGAAGGACTGGGTCAGTGTCATTGGATAATGAGCCTGAGCATGGAGAAGGACTGGGTCAGTGTCATTGGATAACAAGCCTGAGCATGGAGAAGGACTGGGTCAGTGTCATTCAATAACAAGCCTGAGCATGGAGATCGACTGGGTCAGTGTCATTGGATAATAAGCCTGAGCATGGAGAAGGACTGGGTCAGTGTCATTCGATAATAAGCCTGAGCATGGAGATCGACTGGGTCAGTGTCATTAGATAATAAGCCTAAGCATGGAGATGGACTGGGTCAGTGTCATTGGATAATAAGCCTGAGCATGGAGAAGGACTGGGTCAGTGTCATTAGATAATAAGCCTAAGCATGGAGAAGGACTAGGTCGGTCTCATTGAATAATAAGCCTGAGCATGGAGATCGACTGGCTCGGTGTCACTGGATAATAAGCCTGAGCATGGAGATCAACTGGGTCAGTGTCATTAGATAATAAGCCTGAGCATGGAGAAGGACTGGGTCAGTGTCATTAGATAATAAGCCTGAGCATGGAGATGGACTGGGTCGGTCTCATTGAATAATAAGCCTGAGCATGGAGATCGACTGGCTCGGTGTCACTGGATAATAAGCCTGAGCATGGAGATCAACTGGGTCAGTGTCATTAGATAATAAGCCTGAGCATGGAGGAGGACTGGGTCAGTGTCATTGGATAATAAGCCTGAGCATGGAGAAGGACTGGGTCAGTGTCATTAGATAATAAGCCTGAGCATGGAGATGGACTGGGTCAGTGTCATTGGATAATAAGCCTGAGCATGGAGAAGGACTGGGTCAGTGTCATTGGATAATAAGCCTGAGCCTGGAGAAGGACTGCGTCAGTGTCATTCGATAATAAGCCTGAGCATGGAGAAGAACTGGGTCAGTGTCACTGGATAATAAGCCTGAGCATGGAGATGGACTGGGTCAGTGTCATTGGATAATAAGCCTGAGCATGGAGAAGGACTGGGTCAGTGTCATTAGATAATAAGCCTGAGCATGGAGAAGGACTGGGTCAGTGTCATGAGATAATAAGCCTGAGCATGGAGATGGACTGGGTCAGTGTCATTAGATAATAAGCCTGAACATGGAGATGGACTGGGTCGGTATCATTGGATGATAAGCCTGAACACGGAGAAGGACTGGGTCAGTGTCATTAGATAATAAGCCAGAGCATGGAGAAGGACTGGGTCAGTGTCATTGGTTAATAAGCCTGAGCATGGAGGAGGACTGGCTCAGTGTCATTCGATAATAAGCCTGAGCATGGAGAAGGACTGGGTCAGTCTCATTCGATAATAAGCCAGTGCATGGAGATCGACTGGGTCTGTCTCATTGGATAATAAGGCTGAGCAAGGAGAAGGACTGGGTCAGTCTCATTCGATAATAAGCCTGAGCATGGAGAAGGACTGGGTCAGTGTCATTAGATAATTAGCCTGAGCATGGAGAAGGACTGGGTCGGTCTCATTAGATAATAAGCCTGAGCATGGAGAAGGACTGGTACGGTCTCAATAGATAATGAGCCTGAGCATGGAGGTCGACTGGGTCAGTGTCAATGGATGATAAGCCTGAGCATGGAGAATGACTGGGTCAGTGTCACTGGATAATAAGCCTGAGCATGGAGAAGGACTGGGTCGGTCTCATGAGATAATAAGCCTGAGCATGGAGAATGACTGGGTCAGTGTCATTGGATAATAAGCCTGAGCATGGAGAAGGACTGGGTCAGTGTCATTGGATAATAAGCAAGAGCAGGGGGAAGGACCGGGTCAGTCTCATTGGATAATAAGCCTGAGCATGGAGAAGGACTGGGTCAGTGTCATTGGATAATAAGCCTGAGCATGGAGAAGGACTGGGTCAGTGTCATTCGATAATAAGCCTGAGCATGGAGGAGGACTGGGTCAGTGTAATCAGATAATGAGCCTGAGCATGGAGATGGACTGGGTCGGTGTCATTAGATAATAAGCCTGAGCATGGAGAAGGACTGGGTCAGTCTCATTCGATAATAAGCCTGAGCATGGAGATCGACTGGGTCAGTGTCATTGGATAATAAGCCTGAGCATGGAGAAGGACTGGGTCAGTCTCATCAGATAATAAGCCTGAACATGGAGAAGGACTGGGTCAGTGTCATTCGATAATAAGCCTGAGCATGGAGAAGGACTGGGTCAGTGTCATTAGATAATTAGCCTGAGCATGGAGAAGGACTGGGTCGGTCTCATGAGATAATAAGCCTGAGCATGGAGATCGACTGGGTCAGTGTCATTGGATAATGAGCCTGAGCATGGAGAAGGACTGGGTCAGTGTCATTGGATAATAAGTCTGAGCATGGAGATGGACTGGGTCAGTGTCATTGGATAATAAGCCTGAGCATGGAGAATGACTGGGTCAGTGTCATTGGATAATAAGCCTGAGCATGGAGATGGACTGGGTCGGTATCATTGGATGATAAGCCTGAACACGGAGAAGGACTGGGTCAGTGTCATTGGTTAATAAGCCTGAGCATGGAGGAGGACTGGCTCAGTGTCATTGGATCATAAGCCTGAGCATGGAGAAGGACTGGGTCAGTGTCATTGGATAATAAGCCTGAGCATGGAGAAGGACTGGGTCAGTGTCATTGGATAATAAGCCTGAGCATGGAGAAGGACCGAGTCAGTCTCATTGGATAATAAGCCTGAGCATGGAGAAGGACTGGGGCAGTGTCATTGGATATTAAGCCTGAGCATGGAGAAGGACTGGGTCAGTGTCATTCGATAATAAGCCTGAGCATGGAGGAGGACTGGGTCAGTGTCAATAGATAATGATCCTGAGCATGGAGATGGACTGGGTCGGTGTCATTAGATAATAAGCCTGAGCATGGAGAAGGACTGGGTCCGTCTCATTCGATAATAAGCCTGAGCATGGAGATCGACTGGGTCAGTGTCATTGGATAATAAGCCTGAGCATGGAGAAGGACTGGGTCAGTCTCATCAGATAATAAGCCTGAACATGGAGAAGGACTGGGTCAGTGTCATTGGATAATGAGCCTGAGCATGGAGAAGGACTGGGTCAGTGTCATTGGATAACAAGCCTGAGCATGGAGAAGGACTGGGTCAGTGTCATTCAATAACAAGCCTGAGCATGGAGATCGACTGGGTCAGTGTCATTAGATAATAAGCCTGAGCATGGAGATGGACTGGGTCAGTGTCATTCGATAATAAGCCTGAGCATGGAGATCGACTGGGTCAGTGTCATTAGATAATAAGCCTAAGCATGGAGATGGACTGGGTCAGTGTCATTGGATAATAAGCCTGAGCATGGAGAAGGACTGGGTCAGTGTCATTAGATAATAAGCCTAAGCATGGAGAAGGACTAGGTCGGTCTCATTGAATAATAAGCCTGAGCATGGAGATCGACTGGCTCGGTGTCACTGGATAATAAGCCTGAGCATGGAGATCAACTGGGTCAGTGTCATTAGATAATAAGCCTGAGCATGGAGAAGGACTGAGTCAGTGTCATTAGATAATAAGCCTGAGCATGGAGATGGACTGGGTCGGTCTCATTGAATAATAAGCCTGAGCATGGAGATCGACTGGCTCGGTGTCACTGGATAATAAGCCTGAGCATGGAGATCAACTGGGTCAGTGTCATTAGATAATAAGCCTGAGCATGGAGGAGGACTGGGTCAGTGTCATTGGATAATAAGCCTGAGCATGGAGAAGGACTGGGTCAGTGTCATTAGATAATAAGCCTGAGCATGGAGATGGACTGGGTCAGTGTCATTGGATAATAAGCCTGAGCATGGAGAAGGACTGGGTCAGTGTCATTGGATAATAAGCCTGAGCCTGGAGAAGGACTGCGTCAGTGTCATTCGATAATAAGCCTGAGCATGGAGAAGAACTGGGTCAGTGTCACTGGATAATAAGCCTGAGCATGGAGATGGACTGCGTCAGTGTCATTGGATAATAAGCCTGAGCATGGAGAAGGACTGGGTCAGTGTCATTAGATACTAAGCCTGAGCATGGAGAAGGACTGGGTCAGTGTCATGAGATAATAAGCCTGAGCATGGAGATGGACTGGGTCAGTGTCATTAGATAATAAGCCTGAACATGGAGATGGACTGGGTCGGTATCACTGGATGATAAGCCTGAACACGGAGAAGGACTGGGTCAGTGTCATTAGATAATAAGCCAGAGCATGGAGAAGGACTGGGTCAGTGTCATTGGTTAATAAGCCTGAGCATGGAGGAGGACTGGCTCAGTGTCATTCGATAATAAGCCTGAGCATGGAGAAGGACTGGGTCAGTCTCATTCGATAATAAGCCTGAGCATGGAGATCGACTGGGTCTGTCTCATTGGATAATAAGGCTGAGCAAGGAGAAGGACTGGGTCAGTCTCATTCGATAATAAGCCTGAGCATGGAGAAGGACTGGGTCAGTGTCATTAGTTAATTAGCCTGAGCATGGAGAAGGACTGGGTCGGTCTCATTAGATAATAAGCCTGAGCATGGAGAAGGACTGGTACGGTCTCAATAGATAATGAGCCTGAGCATGGAGGTCGACTGGGTCAGTGTCACTGGATAATAAGCCTGAGCATGGAGAATGACTGGGTCAGTGTCATTGGATAATAAGCCTGAGCATGGAGAAGGACTGGGTCAGTGTCATTGGATAATAAGCCTGAGCAGGGGGAAGGACCGGGTGAGTCTCATTGGATAATAAGCCTGAGCATGGAGAAGGACTGGGTCAGTGTCATTGGATAATAAGCCTGAGCATGGAGAAGGACTGGGTCAGTGTCATTCGATAATAAGCCTGAGCATGGAGGAGGACTGGGTCAGTGTAATCAGATAATGAGCCTGAGCATGGAGATGGACTGGGTCGGTGTCATTAGATAATAAGCCTGAGCATGGAGAAGGACTGGGTCAGTCTCATTCGATAATAAGCCTGAGCATGGAGATCGACTGGGTCAGTGTCATTGGATAATAAGCCTGAGCATGGAGAAGGACTGGGTCAGTCTCATCAGATAATAAGCCTGAACATGGAGAAGGACTGGGTCAGTGTCATTCGATAATAAGCCTGAGCATGGAGAAGGACTGGGTCAGTGTCATTAGATAATTAGCCTGAGCATGGAGAAGGACTGGGTCGGTCTCATTAGATAATAAGCCTGAGCATGGAGATCGACTGGGTCAGTGTCATTGGATAATGAGCCTGAGCATGGAGAAGGACTGGGTCAGTGTCATTGGATAATAAGTCTGAGCATGGAGATGGACTGGGTCAGTGTCATTGGATAATAAGCCTGAGCATGGAGAATGACTGGGTCAGTGTCATTGGATAATAAGCCTGAGCATGGAGAAGGACTGGTACGGTCTCAATAGATAATGAGCCTGAGCATGGAGGTCGACTGGGTCAGTGTCAATGGATAATAAGCCTGAGCATGGAGAATGACTGGGTCAATGTCACTGGATAATAAGCCTGAGCATGGAGAAGGACTGGGTCGGTCTCATTAGATAATAAGCCTGAGCATGGAGAAGGACTGGTACGGTCTCAATAGATAATGAGCCTGAGCATGGAGATCGACTGGGTCCGTGTCATTGGATAATAAGCCTGAGCATGGAGAAGGACTGGGTCTGTCTCATTAGATAATAAGCCTGAGCACGGAGATGGACAGGGTCAGTGTCATTGGAAAATAAGCCTGAGCATGGAGATGGACTGGCTCGGTGTCACTGGATCATAAGTCTGAGCATGGAGAAGGACTGGGTCAGTGTCATTGGATAATGAGCCTGAGCATGGAGAAGGACCGGGGCCGTGTCATTGGATAATAAGCCTGAGCATGGAGAAGGACTGCGTCAGTGTCATTGGATAATAAGCCTGAACACGGAGAAGGACTGGGTCAGTGTCATTGGATAATAAGCCTGAGCATGGAGAAGGACCGGGTCAGTCTCATTGGATAATAAGCCTGAGCATGGAGAAGGACTGGGTCAGTGTCATTGGATCATAAGCCTGAGCATGGAGAAGGACTGGGTCAGTGTCATTGGATAATAAGCCTGAGCATGGAGAAGGACTGGGTCAGTGTCATTGGATAATAAGCCTGAGCATGGAGAAGGACCGGGTCAGTCTCATTGGATAATAAGCCTGAGCATGGAGAAGGACTGGGGCAGTGTCATTGGATATTAAGCCTGAGCATGGAGAAGGACCGGGTCAGTCTCATTGGATAATAAGCCTGAGCATGGAGAAGGACTGGGTCAGTGTCATTGGATAATAAGCCTGAGCATGGAGAAGGACTGGGTCAGTGTCATTCGATAATAAGCCTGAGCATGGAGGAGGACTGGGTCAGTGTCAATAGATAATGATCCTGAGCATGGAGATGGACTGGGTCGGTGTCATTAGATAATAAGCCTGAGCATGGAGAAGGACTGGGTCCGTCTCATTCGATAATAAGCCTGAGCATGGAGATCGACTGGGTCAGTGTCATTGGATAATAAGCCTGAGCATGGAGAAGGACTGGGTCAGTCTCATCAGATAATAAGCCTGAACATGGAGAAGGACTGGGTCAGTCTCATTCGATGATAAGCCTGAGCATGGAGAAGGACTGGGTCAGTGTCATTAGATAATAAGCCTGAACATGGAGAAGGACTGGGTCAGTCTCATTCGATCATAAGCCTGAGCATGGAGAAGGACTGGGTCAGTGTCATTAGATAATAAGCCTGAGCATGGAGAAGGACTGGGTCAGTCTCATTCGATAATAAGCCTGAGCATGGAGAAGGACTGGGTCAGTCTCATTGGATCATAAGCCTGAGCATGGAGAAGGACTGGGTCAGTCTCATCAGATAATAAGCCTGAGCATGGAGAAGGACTGGGTCAGTCTCATTAGATAATAAGCCTGAGCATGGAGAAGGACTGGGTCAGTGTCATTCGATAATAAGCCTGAGCATGGAGAAGGACTGGGTCAGTGACATTAGATAATAAGCCTGAGCATGGAGAAGGACTGGGTCAGTGTCATTCGATAATGAGCCTGAGCATGGAGAAGGACTGGGTCAGTGTCATTGGATAATCAGCCTGAGCATGGGGATGGACTGTGTCAGTGTCATTAGATAATAAGCCTAAGCATGGAGAAGGACTGGGTCAGTGTCATTGGATAATAAGCCTGAGCATGGAGAAGGACTGGGTCAGTGTCACTGGATAATAAGCCTGAGCATGGAGAAGGACTGGGTCAGTGTCATTGGATAATGAGCCTGAGCATGGAGAAGGACTGGGTCAGTGTCATTGGATAATAAGCCTGAGCATGGAGAAGGACTTGGTCAGTGTCATTCAATAACAAGCCTGAGCATGGAGATCGACTGGGTCAGTGTCATTGGATAATAAGCCTGAGCATGGAGAAGGACTGGGTCAGTGTCATTCGATAATAAGCCTGAGCATGGAGATCGACTGGGTCAGTGTCATTAGATAATAAGCCTAAGCATGGAGAAGGACTGGGTCAGTGTCATTAGATAATAAGCCTGAGCATGGAGATGGACTGGGTCAGTGTCATTGGATAATAAGCCTGAGCATGGAGAAGGACTGGGTCGGTCTCATTGAATAATAAGCCTGAGCATGGAGATCGACTGGCTCGGTGTCACTGGATAATAAGCCTGAGCATGGAGATCAACTGGGTCAGTGTCATTAGATAATAAGCCTGAGCATGGAGGAGGACTGGGTCAGTGTCATTGGATAATAAGCCTGAGCATGGAGAAGGACTGGGTCAGTGTCATTGGATAATAAGCCTGAGCATGGAGATGGACTGGGTCAGTGTCATTGGATAATAAGCCTGAGCATGGAGAAGGACTGGGTCAGTGTCATTGGATAATAAGCCTGAGCCTGGAGAAGGACTGCGTCAGTGTCATTCGATAATAAGCCTGAGCATGGAGATAGACCGGGTCAGTGTCATTGGATAATAAGCCTGAGCATGGAGATGGACTGGGTCAGTGTCATTGGATAATAAGCCTGAGCATGGAGAAGGACTGGGTCAGTGTCATTAGATAATAAGCCTGAGCATGGAGAAGGACTGGGTCAGTGTCATTAGATAATAAGCCTGAGCATGGAGATGGACTGGGTCAGTGTCATTAGATAATAAGCCTGAACATGGAGATGGACTGGGTCGGTATCATTGGATGATAAGCCTGAACACGGAGAAGGACTGGGTCAGTGTCATTAGATAATAAGCCAGAGCATGGAGAAGGACTGGGTCAGTGTCATTGGTTAATAAGCCTGAGCATGGAGGAGGACTGGCTCAGTGTCATTCGATAATAAGCCTGAGCATGGAGAAGGACTGGGTCAGTGTCATTGGTTAGTGAGCCTGAGCATGGAGAAGGACTGGGTGAGTGTCATTGGATCATAAGCCTGAGCCTGGTGAAGGACTGTGTCGGTCTCATTCGATAATGAGCCTGAGTATGGAGATAGACTGGGTCAGTGACATTGGATAATAAGCCTGAGCATGGAGAAGGACTGGGTCAGTGTCATTGGATAATAAGCCAGTGCATGGCAGTCAACTGGGTCGGTCTCATTAGATAATGAGCCTGAGCATGGAGAAGGACTGGGTTGGTCTCATTCGATAATAAGCCAGTGCATGGAGATCGACTGGGTCAGTGTCATTAGATAATAAGCCTGAGCATGGAGATCGACTGGGTCAGTGTCATTGGATAATTAGCCTGAGCATGGGGATGGACTGGGTCAGTGTCATTGGATAATAAGCCTGAGCATGGAGAAGGACTGGGTCGGTCTAATTCGATAATAAGCCAGTGCATGGAGATAGACTGGGTCAGTGTCATTGGATAATAAGCCAGTGCATGGAGGTCGACTGTGTCGGTCTCATTCGATAATAAGCCTGAGCATGGAGAAGGACTGGGTCAGTGTCATTGGATAATAAGCCAGTGCATGGCGGTCGACTGGGTCGGTCTCATTAGATAATGAGCCTGAGCATGGAGAAGGACTGGGTCGGTCTCATTCGATAATAAGCCTTAGCATGGAGATAGACTGGGTCAGTGTCATTGGATAATAAGCCTGAGCATGGAGAAGGACTGGGTCAGTGTCATTGGATAATAAGCCTGAGCATGGAGAAGGACTGGGTCAGTGTCATTGGATAATAAGCGTGAGCATGGAGAAGGACTGGGTCAGTGTCATTGGTTCGTGAGCCTGAGCATGGAGAAGGACTGGGTGAGTGTCAATGGATCATAAGCCTGAGCCTGGTGAAGGACTGTGTCGGTCTCATTCGATAATGAGCCTGAGCATGGAGATAGACTGGGTCAGTGTCATTGGATAATAAGCCTGAGCATGGAGAAGGACTGGGTCAGTGTCATTGGATAATAAGCCTGAGCATGGAGAAGGACTGGGTCAGTGTCATTGGATAATAAGCCAGTGCATGGCAGTCAACTGGGTCGGTCTCATTAGATAATGAGCCTGAGCATGGAGAAGGACTGGGTTGGTCTCATTCGATAATAAGCCAGTGCATGGAGATCGACTGGGTCAGTGTCATTAGATAATAAGCCTGAGCATGGAGATCGACTGGGTCAGTGTCATTAGATAATAAGCCTGAGCATGGAGATCGACTGGGTCAGTGTCATTGGATAATAAGCCTGAGCATGGGGATGGACTGGGTCAGTGTCATTGGATAATAAGCCTGAGCATGGAGAAGGACTGGGTCGGTCTAATTCGATAATAAGCCAGTGCATGGAGATAGACTGGGTCAGTGTCATTGGATAATAAGCCAGTGCATGGAGGTCGACTGTGTCGGTCTCATTCGATAATAAGCCTGAGCATGGAGATAGACTGGGTCAGTGTCATTGGATAATAAGCCAGTGCATGGCGGTCGACTGGGTCGGTCTCATTAGATAATGAGCCTGAGCATGGAGAAGGACTGGGTCGGTCTCATTCGATAATAAGCCTGAGCATGGAGATAGACTGGGTCAGTGTCATTGGATAATAAGCCTGAGCATGGAGAAGGACTGGGTCAGTGTCATTCGATAATAAGCCTGAGCATGGAGATAGACCGGGTCAGTGTCATTGGATAATAAGCCTGAGCATGGAGAAGGACTGGGTCAGTGTCATTGGATAATAAGCCTGAGCATGGAGAAGGACTGGGTCAGTGTCATTGGATAATAAGCCTGAGCATGGAGAAGGACTGGGTCAGTGTCATTGGATAATAAGCCTGAGCATGGAGAAGGACTGGGTCAGTGTCATTAGATAATAAGCCTGAGCATGGAGAAGGACTGGGTCAGTGTCATTGGATAATAAGCCTGAGCATGGAGAAGGACTGGGTCGGTCTAATTCGATAATAAGCCAGTGCATGGAGATCAACTGGGTCGGTCTCATTAGATAATGAGCCTGAGCATGGAGAAGGACTGGGTCGGTCTCATTCAATAATAAGCCAGTGCATGGAGATCGACTAGGTCAGTGTCATTGGATAATAAACCTGAATACTCAGTCATCAACAACCCATTTAAAATGAGCACTCAGTGTTGCTCGGGTGTGCTTTTTTTTGGAACGCATTCAAAAAGCCCTGTCGTAAGATTTGTCGCAGTATTTTACGCTAGTCCTCAAACCTTTTCTTGCTATATTTTTCTTTGTTTCCTGTTTCCCCATAGCTTTTTGCCAAGTGTTCTGGCACTGCTATTTTATTTGGTACATCTCCGATTTTGGGACAATGGGTTTCCCAATGGGAAAGCAAGTTATTAGGAAGGCAAATTAAATGTCATTTATTGCAAAGGAAATCGATTATGTTTTGCTGCAGTTGTACAGGGCATTGGTGAGGCCACATCTGGAATACTGTGTGCAGTTTTGGTCTCCTTATTTAAGAAAGGACATAATTGCTTTGGAGGCAGTTCAGAGAAGGTTCACTCGACTGATTCCTGGGATGATTGGTTGTACTATGAGGAAAAGCTGGACAAGTTGGGCCTGTAAGCACTGGAGTTTAGAAAAATGAGAGGTGATCTTATTGAAACATATAAGATCCTGAGGGGACTAGAAGGGGTAGATGCTGAGAGGATGTTTCCCCTTGTGGGAAAGACTAGAACTAGGGGCCACAGTTTAAAAATAAGGGGTCTCCCATTTAAGACTGAGATGAGGAGAATTTATTTCTGAGGGTCGTGAGTGTGTGGAACTGCCTTCCCCAGAGAGGGAGGCAGGGTCATTGAATATTTTTAAGGCTGAGTTAGATAGATTCCTGATTAACAAGGGAGTCAAAGGTTATAGTGAGTAGACGGGAAAGTAGGGTTGAGGTCACAATCAGATCGGCCATGGCCAAGGGAGGGGGAAAATCATTTTAATACTTACTCGAAGGTATAGTAGTGCAGTGGTCATGGTAGTGGTTCAGGAAGCCAGAAGTCATAAGTTCAAATCCCACCATGGCAACTTATGAAATTGAATTCAATAAATCTGTTAAATTTGTGGGCTAGCACCAGGAAAATAACCATGAAAAGTTACCGGATTGTTGTAAAAACCCAACTGGTTCACCAATTTCCTTCAGGGAGGGGAACCTGCCACCCCTACCTGGTCTGACCTGCACCTGACTCTAGTCTCGCACTACGTGGTTGACTCTTAATGACCTCAGAGTAACAAAGGATGGGAAGTGAATGTGGTGGTGCCCACATCCCGAGAACAAATAAAAAAAAGACTGATGTTTAAGGTGTTATTATTGTTACCTTCTTAATGTAACTTTATTGATAAAGATATTGCCAAAATCTGACAATGTTCTTAACAGATTTCTATTGGCCCATAAATAAGGTTTGCTGCATATGGTGAGTTATGCTCAATATTTTAGAGAGGAAAAAATGGATCAGTGTGTTTTACAGGACTAATGTGATGAAAGGTTTCTGGTGATGGCACCTCAAGAGAACCATCTGTTATGTTTCATAACATACACAGTCTACCCCCACTCTCACTGCTGGTAAGCTTCCCTGTTTAACTCTTCAGCACAATTAGCACCTGTTTTCCCCTTTCTGCCCAAGGCTCGATGGCTCCTAATCTTATTTTTAGTCATTCTCATATATGACGTTTGATAGGAATGTAAATGGTGCGCGCTCTTGTCTTAGAAGGGTCAGTGTTACTGAAAGATTACACGTCATGTTTCACCAGAAAACTCAAGCTTCTATATGTGTATCATAATAAACAACTGCAAATTGCCCCTTTTGGGTTTCTTACTATCCTGCAAGGACCTAGTATTCCCATTTTTTAAAAAACGAATCTGCATCTACTTATAAGTCAAACAGAATACACACAAATGCTATCAGCGCAAGCAATTAGCTGCGGGTTACTTCACTTCTACAAAGTATTCAAGCTGGCGCGCCAAGTTACTGAAAAGAAATAAAGGCCCAAAGTGAATCCGACTTACAGTCAAACCTTGTTACAACAGAACCCGTGTACAAACCACTTGGTGCACTGAACTTTCCCTGTTCATAGCTGCATTAAGATTTAGGTCTGGACTTATTTTTGACAGAGGTTACAGGGTTAGAAAAGCATTTAGATCCAATTTGTTACATGATGCTTCGATACATAATAAGGAATTAATCTGATGCCAGCAGTTTGAAGGCACAGAATCATGTGATGGTAAAAGCTGTTGCTGAGTACTTTGAAAACTTTACACTCCAAGTTTGAAACAAGAGGCAAGTTACACAATGCACCACTGTGTTCAGCATTTAGCCTTTTGAAATTGAACATGAATAACATTCAAAAGAACTTACTGATTTAGAGTTTTGTTGAAAAAGTAGGATCAGTTACGCCCATGGATCATAGAAACAGCAGTAGGCCATTCAGCCCCTTGAGCCTGATCAATGGGCAAATTCACTGTTTAACACATTACTGAGCCAAACAGATGAGGAAAGTCGTAGATTCAAATCCTCTTGTCTGTGCTGAGTTAGCTGATCTCAGCTGGGATGGCAGTAGGAGCTGTAGCTCCTGAGCTGGGGATGGGGGAGGGAGTGGGGTGGGGAACAGCCAGGGTTCCCGCTCCTGATCAGTGCCCAGTAACACCAATGAGAAATGTAGACTTCAAGTGAGGGCAGGATCGGGTACAGCTGCGATATCCCCACCCCCTTGTCAAACAGTCCACTGACACAGACTGTCTACACTTACACCCGAGGACTGGCTAGTTGATGGAGATAGTGGAGGGCGGCTGACATCTGCGGAACTGTACTCCCAACAAGAGGCAGCGTATTCAGAAAAGGGGAGAAAAAAAGGCATGGTCATCTGTTTATTTCATGTACTTTCAAAATGCATTCCAAATTTGCAGATAGAACACCTACACCTATAAAGACTGAACTGAACCGAATGATTTACAAAATCATAGAGTAAAAGCCAGTGTACTGGTTGCAGCAGTGTAAAAGTCAAACACAATTTTAATGCCAGCTGGCCACAGATACATCCATCACACCTGTGTGTAAGTCAGAGCCCAGGTTCCCAGGTCACAGGAACCTGTGTGAAGGCACAACTCACACAGGGAGATTTATGTGCTATGTACCCATTCCAAAAACATCAGTTCAAAAATGTCAAAATATTTATGACACCAGAGAATACTTACTGGAGTTATCTAAAGATTGCAATTAAAAAGAGCTCCACTGATGGTTCAGCTGGTAAGTACACCACCCAAATTCGCTCCCCAGTCTGTGTTGTGTTAGCTGATCTCAGCCAGGGCAGCAGTTGGAACACGAGAATTAGTTTCAGTGTCCCTGGGCCAGGCAGTGGGTGAAAAATCATTAGCCACGGTTCCTGATCCCAACCACTACCCAATGACCCCTGCTGGAAAGTGTGCATGCCTCTATGTCCAGTAAGGACAGGATTGGGCTCTGCCATGCTTAAATAACCTGCTGACATTCACTGTCTAGGCTCACAAGAAGGATGGCCACTTGGATGAGGCACCTGTGGAACTATAACCCTAATTGACTTTGTTGGAAAAAAGAGATCAGAAAATTGGAGAGAAAAATGTAAACATGAGCTCATTCCATGATCAAAAGAAAAACATTCTATGAATACTCAAAAAACCCCAATATTCAAACCTTAAAGAAAAGAGTTCTTATTAAATAGGATAAGGGCCTTGATAGTCTTCTGATATCTCTAACAAGGGTTTGGCTGCAGTGGTACTTTCTTCTGTAAGTGTACACATTCTTTATCTTACTGTGAACTCTGTACAGGCCATGGTCCTTATGTTCTACCTGTGTGGATGAGGATGTGCCTCTGCAGGTGGTAGTTAGTCCGGAAGGCTGCGCTGCATTGCTCGCAGATGTGAGTCTTGGGAGATTTAACCATGAAGGAGCCATCTTCACCGACTACCAGAATCTGAAAGGCAGAATATTCACACACAATGCTCGACATGCTTACTGCCAAGTCACTGGACAAGCCCACAGAAATCCTTGCGAGGCAAGTCACAATATGGAGGTATATGACCACTAGTACAGTATACACATTCTGATAGGCACAGGCTATGTCAACTGGTAGTCTCATCAAAAGAATTGCAGAAAATATTTAGAACGCACGAAAAGGAGACTTTCCTGAATAAAGTACACATTTCAGGACAAATGGCAGAATTAATAATACTCCATAATGTCGCGACTGTCTATTCACATATATTTTCCTCTCGACCCATCCCTTTTCTCCCTGTTCTTTTACAACTTCTGCCCCCCCCCCCCCCCCCCGGCTTTTCGGGGCTGTATAAGACTTCCTGACCAAAACGTGGGCAAGCACGCATTCTCAGGTTGCTGCCAATACTGCTGCTGATGCAGCACTCAGGGATATGGAATGATTCTCTCTCTGGTCTTCCTTAGTTTCCTCTCTCTGAAAGCAGCAGGCATTCTGTCAGCACCTCCTAAACGTTAGAAGCAGTGGGACGGTGGAAGAAATAAAGCTTGTCCAGCTGGTATGTCAGGAGGAGGAGAAGGGCTACAGGTGAGCTGAGCAACAGGTCACCGCTAACTAAATAAACAACAAAAAAACTAATTTGCACCAAATCAGAGTGGGAAGGTGAGCACAGAACATAATGATTACAAATTTTAGAAAAGGCATCCAGGTACTTCAATGGTCAAAAAATCATCTCTTTTAATCCATTTGAACACATGCCTTTTTCCAATCACATCATATCACGGGCATTAAATAGAAGCGAGAACCGAACTTCAGCAAGTAATTTGTGATGGTTCACTCCCACGGTACAGAATTCCAGTGAAACCAACCATTTCCCATTCTACTCCCACGGTACACGATTCCAACTGGCCCAGCCATTTCCAATTTACTCCCATGTACAGAATTCCATCATACAAAACCATTCACTCCCACTGTGCAAAATTCCAGTGAAACAAACCATTTCTCATTAACTCTCACTACATAAAGCCAACAGATCCAATCACACCACACTGACTCCCACTGTAAAGAATTCTAACAGACCAAACTATTGCCCATTCTCTCAACATTTATTTAGTGCCTTTAACAAACAAAATGTCTTTAGATGCTTCACAAAGATATACTAAGATGCCGAGCCTGGGAAGAGGGGTTAGGAGAGGTTACTGAAGATTTGGTTGAAAGGATGGGTTTGGAGAAGTTTATTTTAAAAGGAGGACACAGAAGTAGAGAGGCAGAGGGGTTTAAGAGGGAGTTAGAGAGGAGGGTGAAGTGACTGAAACCAATGGTGGGATGAAGAGGGAGGATGCACAGAGCCAGAGTAATGCAGGGTGCGGGATGGGAAGTAAAGCTAATGAAAGATTGCAGAGCTCAGGAGGTGAGAGGTCACGAAGGGATTTGAAGACGAGGATAAGGATTTGAAATTTGATGGATGGGGGGACAGCAGGGTTGCCGACTCTGGTTGGACTTATTCCTGGAGGTCAATCGCGTGACGTTTGATCACGTGTCTGTCCAGGCTCACACATGAAGAACTGCACCCCAGTGAGGGTCAGTGCCAGAGGAACTGCACCCCAGTGAGAATCTTTGCCGGGGAACTGCACCTCAGTGAGAGTCATTGCCAGGAGAACTGTACCTCAGCGAGAGTCATTGCCAGGGGAACTGCACCTCAGCGAGAGTCATTGCCAGGGGAACTGCACCTCAGCAAGAGTCATTGCCAGGGGAACTGCACCTCAGCAAGAGTCATTGCCAGGAGAACAGCACTTCAGCAAGAGTCATTGCCAGGGGAACTGCACCTCAGCAAGAGTCATTGCCAGGGGAACTGCACCTCAGCAAGAGTCATTGCCAGGAGAACTGCACCTCAGCAAGAGTCATTGCCAGGGGAACTGCACCTCAGCAAGAGTCATTGCCAGGAGAACTGCACCTCAGCAAGAGTCATTGCCAGGGGAACTGCACCTCAGCAAGAGTCATTGCCAGGAGAACTGCACCTCAGCGAGAGTCATTGCCAGGGGAACTGCACCCCAGCAAGAGTCATTGCCAGGAGAACTGCACCTCAACAAGAGTCATTGCCAGGAGAACTGCACCTCAGCGAGAGTCATTGCCAGAACTGCACCTCAGCAAGAGTCATTGCCAGGGGAACTGCACCTCAGCAAGAGTCATTGCCAGGGGAACTGCACCTCAGCAAGAGTCATTGCCAGGAGAACTGCACCTCAGCAAGAGTCATTGCCAGGAGAACTGCACCTCAGCAAGAGTCATTGCCAGGAGAACAGCACTTCAGCAAGAGTCATTGCCAGGGGAACTGCACCTCAGCGAGAGTCACTGCCAGGGGAACTGCACCTCAGCAAGAGTCATTGCCAGGAGAACTGCACCTCAGCAAGAGTCATTGCCAGGGGAACTGCACCTCAGCAAGAGTCATTCCTAGGGGAACTGCACCTCAGCAAGAGTCATTGCCAGGGGAACTGCACCTCAGCGAGAGTCATTGCCAGGAGAACAGCACCTCAGCAAGAGTCATTGCCAGGGGAACTGCACCCCAGCAAGAGTCATTGCCAGGGGAACTGCACCTCAGCAAGAGTCATTGCCAGGGGAACTGCACCCCAGCAAGAGTCATTGCCAGGAGAACTGCACCTCAACAAGAGTCATTGCCAGGAGAACTGCACCTCAGCGAGAGTCATTGCCAGAACTGCACCTCAGCAAGAGTCATTGCCAGGAGAACTGCACCTCAGCGAGAGTCATTGCCAGGAGAACAGCACCTCAGCAAGAGTCATTGCCAGGAGAACTGCATCTCAGCGAGAGTCATTACCAGGAGAACTGCACCTCAGCGAGAGTCATTGCCAGGGGAACTGCACCTCAGCAAGAGTCATTACCAGGAGAACTGCACCTCAGCAAGAGTCATTGCCGGGGACTGCACCTCAGCAAGAGTCATTGCCAGGGGAACTGCAGCTCAGCAAGAGTCATTGCCAGGGGAACTGCACCTCAGCAAGAGTCATTGCCAGGGGAACTGCACCTCAGCGAGAGTCATTGCCAGGAGAACTGCACCTCGCGAGTGTCATTGCCAGGAGAACTGCACCTCAGCGAGAGTCATTGCCAGGGGAACTACACCTCAGCAAGAGTCATTGCCAGGGGAACTGCACCCCAGCTAGAGTCATTGCCAGGGGAACTGCACCCCAGCGAGACTCATTGCCAGGGGAACTGCACCTCAGCGCGACTCATTGCCAGAGGAACTGCACGCCAGGGAGACTCATTGCCAGGGGAACTGCACTCCAGGGAGACGCACTGCCAGGGGAACTGCACTCCAGGGAGATGCATTGCCAGGGAACAGCACCCCAGGGAGACTCATTGCCAGGGGAACTGCACCCCAGTGAGAGTCATTGCCAAGGGAACTGCACCCCAGCGAGAGTCATTGCCAAGGGAACTGCACCCCAGCTGGAGTCAATGCCTGGGGAACTGCACGCCAGGGAGAGTCATTGCCAGGGGAACTGCACCCCAGCGAGACTCATTGCCAGAGGAACTGCACCTCAGCGAGACTCATTGCCAGGGGAACTGCACCTCAGCGAGACTTACTGCCAGGGGAACTGCACCCCAGCTGGACTCAATGCCAGGGGAACTGCACGCCAGGGAGACACATTGTCGGGGAACTGCACTCCAGGGAGACGCACTGCCAGGGGAACTGCACTCCAGGGAGAATCATTGCCAGGGAACAGCACCCCAGGGAGACTCTTTGCCAGGGGAACTGCACCCCAGCGGGAGTCATTGCCAGAGGAACTGCACGCCAGGAAGACTCATCCATGCCTTTGTCACCTCCAGACTCGACTATTCCAATGCTCTCCTGGCCGGCCTCCCATCTTGCACCCTCCGTAAATTTGAGCTCATCCAAAATTCTGCTGCCCATATCCTAACTCGCACCAAGTCCCGTTCACCCATCACCCCTGTGCTTGCTGACCGACATTGGTTCCCGGCCCGGCAATGCCTCGATTTAAAAATTCTCATCCTTGTTTTCAAATCCTTCCATTACCTCTCCCCTCCCTATCTCTGCAACCTCCTCCAGCCCTACAACCCTCCAAGATCTCTGCACTCCTCCAATTCTGGCCTCTTGCGCATCCCCGATTTTCACTGCTCCATCATTGGCGGCCATGCCTTCAGCTGCCTAGGCCCTAAACTCTGGAATTCCCTCCCTAAACTCTCTGCCTATCTATCTCTTTCTCCTCCTTTAAGACGCTCCTTAAAATCTACCTCTTTGACCAAACTTTTGGTCACTTGTCTTAATATCTCCTTATGTGGCTCGGTGTCAAATTTTGTTTGATAATCGCTCCTGTGAAGTGCCTTGGGACGTTTTACTACTTTAAAGGCGCTATATAAATGCAAGTTGTTGTGTTTAGGGACTTAGGTGGGGACAGCATTGGGTTCGATTCTGATCCATCCCATGATGCAATATCCCGTGTACACTCACTGTCTGGGCTGTGGCATGAAGAACAGCCACTTGGGCGAGGTATTCGAGGGTGAGTGGCACCTGTGAAACCTTATCCCAGTACACGACAGCAAGGGAGAAAACTCCAAATGCAAGAAAGGAATTTGGGAGGTTAACAGAGTTATGCAAAGGGAAAAAAATAATCCTGTCTAAGTTATAATAACATTTGGAAATACTCTGCTGCTGCACTCACTGCACCTCAATCTTTCAGGACGTGTAGCACTTCAACAGCACAAAAACTAAAATTACTAGTTGTTATGATCTGGAATGCACTGCCTGAAAGGGTGGTGGAAGCAGATTCTATAGTAACTTTCAAAAAGGAGTCGGATAAGTACTTGAAAGGAAAACAAATACAGGGCTATGGGGAAAGAGCAGGGGAGTGGGACTAATTGGTCAGCTCTTTCAAAGAGCCAGCACAGGCACAATGGGCCGAATGGCCTCCTCCTGTGCTGCACCTACTATGATACTACTAGATTTTCATTAACCTCCAGAACATTAACTATTAAGCACAGTTGCTTTAGGTCAATAAAACTCCACTTTAATATTTATCAGATATCTTTACAGGTTTTGTAAAGATATGGATAGGTATGTATCTTCAAGTGAAAAAGTCTCAGCACTCAAAGGATCCACAGGCCTGGAGTTTCCGCTTGGTCTCCGCTCAGATATCAGTGCAATCTGGGTGGAATCGACTGAAGTCGAGCAAAAGACCGTAGAGTTTAAAACGTAAGTGTGTTACGCCCATAACTATTTACGCTCGAGTATCTGCGATCTTTTACGCTGGTTCAAAAGCTAATTCACCCAAAGCCACCCTCGCCCACAAAACTGGCCACGCCCCCAGGTTGGCATGGCGAGTTTCCGCAGATTGTGCCCGTTCAGGTGTGTTCATCACATTGAACCCAGAATCTCGAATGCACAGGCACCTGTGGTCACATTAATCCATCGTTAATCACCTGCAGCTGCAATGACCAGCAGTCAGCTGAAGCCTCACTCAGGTCTGTTCCTCATACTGATGCTACAATTACTTTAAATTATTTTAAATTCAGTTTAAATGAGTTCAAATTCAGTCAATTGATCCGCCCTTGGTACATGAGTCCTGTGACAGCAGTCAATTGAAACCACAGATTGGCCTGTTTCTTCAGCTGCAGCAATAATATGAACAAATTTTCAGTTTAAATTAGTTTAATTCAGTCATCTTGGCCCTGTTGCAGTCAATAATCGATTACCATCGATACTGCTGCTCGACTGCGCTGATGCATGGGAGATTTTACGTTCGGACTTATGCAAATGAGTTTGAGCAGAAACTTGGGCGTATATGGAGTTAGGTCACAGATCAGCCATGATCTCATTGAATGGCGGACAGGCTCGAGGGTCTGAATGGCCGACTCATGTTCTTTCACCTCGGCAAAACCAGCGCAGTGTCCAGTGCATTTTCCCGATTGCATCCCTAGCGGAAACTCCAGGCCACACTCTAAGAAAATCATTGCAAACTTACTTTAGAAGTAGTACGGATTTTTTTACTCTTTTGTTTCTTCATCAATTCTTCATGCTCTCTAAGCTTCATCAATTCTTCATGCTGTCTGAGCTTCAGCAATTCTTCGTGCTGTCTGAGCTTCAGCAATTCTTCATTCTCTCTGAGCTTCATAAGGTTTTCATTTTCTCTCAGCTTTTCTTGGTCTTCATGCTCTCTCTGTTTCTTTCCATCAAGCTGTTCAGCTCCTTCAAGCACCCTGCTTTTCCCCAGTACCTTTAATGAGGAGAAATAACTTGTAAGGTAGGTTTCACAGAAAACAGGTACAAACTGACATGATACAACGAATGCAACTGTCGTGATCTTCCTGTGTCTCTCTATTTTATCGATACTACTATGGCCTTGGCTCCTCTATATATATGTCAGCCGTGGCTTAGTGGTAGCACTCTTGCCTCTGAATGAGAAGGTCGTGGGTTCGAGCCCCACTCCAGCGACTTGAGCCCATAATCCAGGCAACACTTCAATGCAGTACTGAGGGAGCGCTGCAATGTCGGAGGTGTGGTTTTTCAGATGAGACGTTAAACTGAGGCCACATCTGCCATCTCAGGTAGATGTAAAAGATCCCATGATACTATTCAAAGAAGAACAGGGGAGTTCTCCCCGGTGTATTGGACAATATTTATCCCTCAACCAACACCTAAAACATATGATCTGGTTATTTATTTCATTGCAGCTTATGGGGCCTTGTTGTGCACAAATTGTCTGCCACATTTTCTACATTAGAACAACAACCACACTTCAAAAGTAATTAATTGGCTGAAAAGCGCTTTGGCCGACTTGAGGTTGTGAAAGGCACTATGTAAATGCAAGTTCTTTCTTTTTCTGCTAAAACTTAAATCTAATGTCCTGGATGTTCTTCCATCTCCCAGAATCAACCCTGTGTTTAAATCAAGGCTCACCACACCATCTCCAACTCTGATTCTTAACCCAGGACCTAAAAACTGTGGCAGTCCTCACCTCCCTCAGCCTTTCTTTCCTCCTACAATGTATGTGCTTTTAAGGCAATTGACTCACAGCACTGAGCTGAGTACACTGACACAGAAGTGGCTATCAACATGATAACCAGAACTTTACCATTAATTTACTGATAAGACACATCTTTTATATAATGGCAAATCTGCTGTTCTTAAAGATTATCACATAAATCATATACCTCCAAAGCCACCATTGTGACACAAATTGTAACTAATCCATGGATCTAATCGATATCCCACAGAATTTTGGCAAGTATATCTATACAATATTAAAAATCTTGCTTATGACAAACACTTCCTGTCCATAAACATTACTTCCTATGTTCTGATTTCGAGTCATGCTACATTTAACATTAAACTGCCAATGTAAACATTTATATAATAGAAAAACCCCATAGGTACATGTTGACATTTATAATGAGAAAACCCTACATCATCATTCAACATTTCAGGCAGAATTTGTAGAACCAACTGAATCACTCAAAATGCTTTATGAAAAAATTTAATCTGCCATTTTATCTAAGTAATTGAAACTTCTAATGTCCAAAATTTTAAAAAGTACATGTTTTAAAATAACAATTAAATTAACTCACTAAAATCATCTTTTGTGTCTTTTAATATCTTCATCAAAAATTTTATTTCCAGATCTCAGCCTGTCTCAAAATCCAGGGCTTCAACTGAACATTTTTACCTCACAACTATTGGACAGCTTTTACCACAGCTGTACATTCCAAATATGTGCAGTTTGTAGGATTTCCTGAAATCCAACCTGTGCACTCTGAGCATATGCAATTTGCAGAATTTCCCAGCATTCAATTTGTGTATTAGCAGGAGTTTATATCATAGTATCATTTTATCATAGTAGGTACAACACAGAAGGAGGCCATTCGGCCCATCGTGCCAGTGCCGGCTCTTTGAAAGAGCTATCCAATTAGTCCCATTCCTTTGCTCTTTCCCCATAGCTCTGTAATTGTTTTCCCTTTAAGTATTTATTTAATTCCCTCTGAAAGTTACTATTGAATCCGCTTCCACCTCCCTTTCAGGCAGTGAACTCCAGATCATAACAACTCACTGCGTAAAAAAAATGTTTTCTCGTGTCACCTCTAGCTCTTTTGTTGATCACCTTAAATCTGTGTCCTCTGGTTACCGAGCTTCTGCCACTTCTCCCCTGAGCCTTCTCTGTTCTAAGGAGAACAACCCCAGCTTCTCCAGTCTCTCCACATAACTGAAGTCCCTCAACCCTGGTACCATTCTAGTAAATCTCTTCTGCACCCTCTCTAAGGCCTTGACATCCTTCCTAAAGTGTGGTGCCCAGAATTGAACACAATGCTCCAGCTGAGACCTAATCAGTGTTTTATAAAGGTTTAGCATAACTTCCTTGCTTTTGCATTCTATGCCTCTATTAATAAAGCCCAGGATCCCATATGCTTTCTCAACTTCTCCTGCCACCTTCAAAGATTTGTATACATACACTCCCAGGTCTCTCTGTTCCTGCACCCCATTTAAAACTGTACCATTTAGTTTATATTGCCTCTCCCCATTCATCCTACCAAAATGCATCACTTCACACTTCTCTTCATTAAATTTCATCTGCCATGTGTCTGCCCATTTCACCGTCCTGCCTATGTCCTCCACTATGTCTGGTACTATCCTCCACATTTCCGATTTTCGTGTCATCTGCAAACTTTGAAATTATACCCAAGTCCAGGTCATTAATACATGTCAAAAAGAGCAGTGGTCCTAAAACTGACCCCTGGGGAACACCACAGTAAACTTCCCACCAGTCTGAAAAAACGTTCACCACTACTCTCTGCTTTCTGTCCCTTGGCCAATTTTGTATCCACACTGCCACTGTCCCTTTAATCCCATGGGCTTTAATTTTGCTAACAAGTCTATTATGTGATACTTTATCAAATGCCTTTTGAAAGTCCATATACACAACACCAACCGCACTACCCTCATCAACCTTCTCCGTAACTTCATCAAAGAACTCAATCAAGTTAGTCAAACACGATTTTCCTTTAACAAATCCGTGCTGACTTTCATTTATTAGCCCAGACTTTTCCAAGTGCCAGTTAATTTTGTCCCAGATTATTGTCTCTAATAGTTTCCCCACCACCGACATTAGACTGACTGGCCTGTAATTGCTGGGTTTATCCCTCTCCCCTTTTTTGAACAAGGATGTGACATTTACAATCCTCCAGTCCTCTGGCACCGTCCCCATATCTAAGGAGGATTGGAAGATTGTGGCCAGATCCTCCGCAATTTCCACCCTTACTTCCCTCAGTAACCTAGGATGCATCCCATCTGGACCGGGTGACTTTTCTATTTTAAGTGCTGCCAATCTTTTAAGTACCTCCTCTTTATCTATTTTTATCCTCTCCAATATCGCTACTACCTCTTCCTTTACTGCTACAATGGCAGCATCCTCTTCTCTAGTGAAGACCGATGTGAAGTATTCATTTAGTACCTCAGCCTCCACAAGATCTCCTTTTTTGTCCCTAATCAGTCCCACCCTTCCTTTGACTACCCTTTTACTATTTATGTGTTTATAAAAGACTTTTGGGTTCCCTTTTTTGTTAGCTGCTAATCTATTCTCATACTCTCTCTTTGTCCTCTTATTCCCTTTCTTCGATCTCCTCTGTACTTTCTGTATTCAGCCTGGTTCTCTACTGTATTATGAACCTTACACTGGTCATAAGCCTCTGTTTTCTGTTTCATTTTAATCTCTATATCTTTAGTCATCCAGGGAGCTCTAGCTTTGGATGCCCTTCCTTTTCCCCTCGTAGGAATGTGTTTACTCTGTACCCAAGCCATCTCCTCTCCTTGAAGGCCTCCCATTGTTCAATTACTGTTTTGCCTCTCAATTTTTGATTCCAATCCACCTGAGCAAGATCCCTTTTTAACTCACTGAAATTAGCCCTCCTCCATTTTCACATTGGATTCTTCCTCTTCCTTTTCCATAACTATTCTAAACCTAATGATATTACGATCACTGTTCCCCAAATGCTCCCCCACTGAAACATGCTCCATTTGCCCCACTTCATTCCCCAGAACTAGATCCAGCACTGCTTCCTTCCTGGTTGGGCTGGAAACACATTGTTCCAAAAAGTTCTCTTGAACATATTTCAAGAATTCCTCCCCCTCTTTGCCCTTTACACTGTTACTGTCCCAGTCTATATTGGGATAATTGAAGTCCCCCATTATCACTACTCTATGGTTCTTGCATCTTTCTGTAATTTGCCTGCATATTTGCTCCTCCATCTCCTGCCCACTATTTGGTGGCCTATAGTATACACCCAGTTGGGTAATAGCTCCTCAATTGTTCCTTAATTCTAACCAAATAGATTCTTTGACTCCCTCAACTATATCATCTCTTTCCAGTGCTATAATAATTTCTTTGATCAATAAGGACCCCCCCCCCACTCTTTTCTTTCCTCCCCTATCCTTCCTAATATTCCTGGCTACAAGGTATTTAAGTACCCAATCCTCCCATTAATTGAGCCAGGTCTCTGTTATTGCCATCATAGTCCCCTGTGGCGACTTGAACCTGCAGCTCACCATACTTATTTACCACGCTACATGCATTTACACACATGCACTCTAAACTCATCTTAGATTGTCTTGCATTTGCCCCGTTGGATTTCTGAACTATTCTTACTCTCGTGCTATTTTGTCTCTCCCAGTCCTCTGTGCACCTTGCTTCTCCTTTCTAATGTTTCATCCTGGTGCCCATCCCCCTTCCAAATTAGTTTAAACCCTCCCCCACAGCACTAGTTAACCTCCCCGCGAGGACATTGGTCCCAGCTCTGATGAAGTGCAACCTGTCCGGCCTGTACAGGTCCCTCCTGCCCCAGTACTGGTCCCAATTCCCCAGGAATCTGAAGCCCTCCCTCCTGCACCATTTCTCCAGCCACACATTAACCTGGTCTTTTCCTACTATTCCTATACTCATTAGCACATGGCACTGGGAGTAATCCAGAGATTACTACCTCGAAGGTCCTGCTTTTTAACTTCCTCCTTAGGTCATTGGTTCCCACATGGACCATGACTTCTGGCTGTTGCCCTTCCCCCTTCAAAATGTTCTGCACCCTCTCAGTGATGACCTTTACCCTGGCACCAGGGAGGCAACACACAATGCAGGACCCACATCGGTGGTTGCAGAAACACATGTCTATCCCCCCACTATCGAATCCTCTATAACAACTGCATTCCAACACTTTATTGTGTCCCCCCCGCCCCCCGTGCAGCCGAGTCTCCCATGATGCCATGGATTTGTTCCTGACTGCACTTCCCCGAGGTGTCTTCACCCTCACTGGTACTCAACACTGAATATCAGTTTGTGAGTGCCACGCACCCAGGGGATTCCTGCACTGCCTGCCTGTTCCTCTTAGTCTGTCTGTAGCTGCGGGGTTACCACCTCTTGAAACATGCTATCCATGAAACTCTCAGCTTCCCGTATGCACTGTAGTGATGTCAGCCACCCCTCAAGCTCAGAAACTCTGAGCTCGAGCTCGAGCAGTTGGCAGCACTTCCTGCATGTGTGGTTTTCCAGAGCACACAAAGTGTTCTGGAGTTCCCGCACGAAGAATAGAAGGGTTTATCGTCTTACCCTGCGAAGATCTGAGTTTTCTTTGCTTCTTCCAAAAGACTATCAAAGAAACTAGAGATTGAATTTTCAAAGTTTGTATCAGGAAAGTGATGAACACCTGTAACCAGCATCACTTGTGATTCTGGTTTCTTTGTTGACGGTTATATAAGAGACTTTATCAAGAATGGGGTTTTTCCTTCAGTCAGTCACTTCTTTATTTTGGTTATATATTTGGTTAAAAAATCTTGCTCTTCTTAACTATTTTTGAGGCTTAAGAACAAAAATTTATATTAAAAACTTGGAAACTGTGTGAACCATGAGCTTTTGGGCATTTTATCAGGTCATTGCTGTTTGTTTATTTTTGTTTCTGATGCCGTTCCAGACTTGAATCCTCCTTGAATAAGCCTACAGCTACCCTCTGTGTAACTCTTGGCATTCTCCGAAGGGCCCATTGCGGTACCTGTCGCTGCCTGCTTATTAGCAATAACCCCAATTGTCCCATCCTCCTATCTCGCTGACCTTAACGCTTAGCTTACCCGCTGGGGGATAACCTCATAAACCACCTTCCCGTCTTGCTCATTCCGCCCATCACTGCCCCCTTGGACTCTGCCAGCAGACCAACAATCACCGCCCCTCTTCGCATTTCCCTCCAGAATGTCCATTCACTTGCGAACAAGGCTCTTGCCATCAATGATTTTATTATGGATGATTGCATTGACATCATGGCTTTGATGGAATCTTAGCTCACGGGTGGTAATACATTGCCCCTTACTGAACCCTCCCTGCCTAGCCACACTTTCCAACGCTGGCCCCGCCCAAACCTCTGTGGTGGCAGTGGGGCCCTTATCATGAAGTTACACCTTGGACTTCACCTACTCCTCCAGCACCTTCTCCTCCTTAAAGTACCTCACCCCTTGCCTTTCCTTTAAAATCGTTGTCTATCGCACCCCCCCCCAACCCCACCCAAACCCAAATCCAAGTTTTTTACCGAGATACATAGTAGTTACAAAACAGAAAAGGGCTATTAGGCTCAACCAGTCCATGTCAATGTTTACTCTCCACGCAAGCAAATAGTCCTGATCACATTTACCAACCCTGTTCCCATATCCTTTCATCCACCTATCCACTCTAATCTTGAATGTTAACTAGTTCCTGCCATAAGACCATAAGAGACCATAAGAGATAGGAGCAGGAGTAGGCCATTCAGCCCCTCGAGCCTGCTCCGCCATTTAATGAGATCATGGCTGATCTGATTTTTACCTCAACTCCACTTTCCCGCCTTTTCCCATATCCTTTGACTCCCTTGCTGAACAAAAAATTGTCTAACTCAGCCTTGAATGTATTCAATGACTCGGCCTCCACAGCTTTTTGGGGCAAAGAATTCCAAAGATTCATGACCCTCTGGGAGAAGAAATTCCTCCTTATTCTGAGACTATTCCCCACTAGTTTTAGATTCCTCCATGAGGGGTAACATCCTCTCAGCATCTACCCTATCGAGTCCCCTCAGAATCTTGTATGTTTCAATAAGATCGCCGCTCATTCTTCTAAACTCCAATGAGTATAGACCCAACCTGTTCAATCTTTCCTCGTAAGACAATCCTTCCATACCCGGAATCAACCTAGTGAACCTTCTCTGAACTGCCTCCAATGCAAGTATGTCCTTCCTTAAATAAGGGCACCAGAACTGTACGCAGTGCTCCAGGTGTGGTCTCACCAGCACCCTGTACAGTTGTAGCATGACTTCCCTGCTTTTATACTCCATCCCCCTAGAAATAAAGGCCAATATTCCGTTTGCCTTCCGGATTACCTGCTGCACCTGTATGTTGACTTTTTGTGTTTCATGTATGAGGACACCCAGATCCCTCTGTACCGCAGCATTTTGTAGTATTTCTCCATTCAAATAATATTTTGATTTTTTATTTTTCCTCCCAAAGTGGATGACTCCCTTATGGTCTCACTTGGTTCCACTTTTATCTATCCAATTGTAGCCAGAGCATCGTCAACAATGGCTTCTCTTCTGACCCCTGCACCGTTACCCCAAGTCACCGAAGGATCTATCCTTGGCCCACTCCTCTTCCTCATCTCCATGCTGTCCCTCGGCGATATCATCTGCAGATATGAGGTCAACTTTCAAATGTACGCCAACAGCAACCAGCTCTAAACCTCCACCACCTTTCTCGATCCCCCCATTGCCTGTGTTGTCAGATTGCCTGTCCAACATCCGGTCTTGAATGAGTCACAAATTTTCTCCAGCTATGCATTGGGAAGTCCTAAACGATCGTCTTTGGCCCCCGCCACAAATTCTGTAGCCTTGCCACCAATTCCATCCCCCTTCCCATCCACTGACTCAGGCCGAACCAGACTGTCAGCAACCTCGGCATCCTATATGACTCTGAGCAGAGTTTCTGACTCCATATTTCTCTCAATGGACCACCTACTTCCCCCTCCGTAGTATCACCCGCTTCTCCCCCTACCTCAACCCACCTGCCACTGAAACCCTGATCCATGCCTCTGTCTCTTCCAGACTCAACTATTCCAATGCTGTCTTGGCTGTCCTCCTATCTTCCACCCTCGGTAAACTTCAACTCATCCAAAAATCTGGTGCCCATATCCTATCCCGCACAAAGTCCTGCTTACCAATAACTCCTGTCCTTGCTGACTTACATTGGCTCCCAGGTCCTCAATGCCTCCAATTTAAAATTCTCATTCGTATGTTTAAATCCCTTCATGGCCTCGCCCCCCTCCCTATCTCAAATATCTCCTCAAGCCTACAACCACTCTTCCCCCCCCCAATCCCCGCCAACCCCTGAACTCTCCATTATTCTGACTCTGGCCTCATGAATCCCCCCTTCCCTTTACCCCACTATTGGCAGCCATGCTTTCCGCTACTAGGCCCAATGCTCTGGAATTCCCTCCTTAAATCCCTCTGTTTCTCCACCTCCCTGTCTTCCGTAAGACCCTCTTAAAACCCACCTCTTTGACCAAGCTTTTGATCACCCCTCCTAATATCTCCTTCTTTGGCTCATCATCCAATGATTAGACTTCTGTGAGGCGCATTAAAGGCGCTATATAAATGCAAATTGTTATTTCATATGGAAATTTACAAATATTATGAAAGACCATATAAGTTGGCAAATTCACTAATAGTGCACAAAAGGATACATTTTCTGCATCTGCACTTCAGTTGTTAGCACTCTCGCCTCTCAGTCAGAAGGTCAAGGGTTCAAGTCCCACTCCAGAGACTTGAGTACATAATCGAGGCCGATATTTCAGTGCAGCATTGGTGCTGTCTTTTGGATGAGACATTAAACCAAGGCCCTGTCTACCCATCAGGTGGGCGTAAAAGATCCCGTGGCAATATTCAAAGAAGAGCAGGGGAGTTTTCCCAGTGTCCTGGCTAATATTTATCCCTTGACCAACATCATCAAAAGCAGATTAACTGGTCATTCATCTCATTTCTGTTTGTGGGACCTTGCTGCGTACTAATTGGCTGCTGCGTTTGACTACACTTCAAAAGTAATTAATTGGCTGTGATACACTTTGAGATGTCCCGAGGATGTGGAAGGCGCTATATAAATGCAATTTTCTTTCTTTCTGGAGCGTGCCGGAAACGCAGATCAGGAAATTGAGCACCCCAGCCTGTGACTTTCAATCGATTAGTTTTAAGAAGCATAAAGGGCACTCCAAATGCTGATAAGTTTGTGTCCTTGGTAATACTGCTTGACATAACAGCCCTGTTGTTATAAAAGCTCTGACTCATCATGAACAATGCCATGGGAGATCTGCTAGAGGCTGCTTTTACTCCTTAAGAGGTCAGGAGTAAGTACATTCCCAATAGTTTTCTATCGATTAAAATTAATAGTTAGAAAATCATGGGGAGCATGCACCTAAACTCCTGTTATGCACAGTGATGGGCGAAGCTCCCTGCCAGGAGTACAATTTTGTAAAACTAGCACTAATATCATCTAGAATATTATAAAGATAGTGTGCGTAGTACACACTTCCTGTCCACCACACTGCAAACATCACACATTGTATAATATGTCCTTGTGTCACACTTTAAAAAAATTAACAAATAAATGTAGTCACTTGTACTGTACAGAAAAACTACAGGGACACAAATTACCAGAGCCACAATGTCTGCAGGCTCTAAACTGAGCTTCCCACAAACAAAGCCAAAGTTCTGATCTCCAGCATGAATAGCAATTAATCTTTGAACAAACTCAGTGTTTATTTCGCATCAATTAAATTTTGTAGTCTTAAAAGAGAGACAGCTTCAACTTAGCAGCAGAATAATACTGTGCATTACATGGTCTAATGGTCCTCTCATAAAACAGTGCACCATCGAACTTATGCGAGATCCACTAGTTAATTATATATAAGTTTGTATTTAGCACCACCTTTTGTCCGTCACAGTTCATTCTTTAAAAAAAAGTCACACCTGCACCTGATTTGTAATTTTTATGAATATGAAATTTCAGCCAATGAACAGATAGCAGAACTACCAATCAGAATCAGAGAAACCAAATATGTGAACTTCTAATGAAAAACTATTACGGAAGTATGAAAGCAACCAATCAGCAGTCAGCAAAAGCTAACAATACAAAAAGAGAACCAATGAGATTGCCCTACATATTGCCCCATGTTGAACTTTCACTGAAATAAGGTTTGTAATAAAAGACAGAAAAAAATTACAAAATTTACAAGAAAACAATTAAACTTACCTATACAGCAGCACTTTGTGCGTTTGTGCCTGGAGACTGGTGAAAGGCAGATGTTACTCCTATTTTTAAAAATGGTAGCGAAAATGACCCAGGAAAATATAGGCCAGTGAATTTGACGTCCATTGTGGGTAAAGTTATGGAAACCCTTATTAAAGATAAAATCATGGAGCATCTGGATAGAAATAAAATCATAAAAACGGCCATGAAAACGGCTCATGAAAACGGCTAATCTAACTTACTGGTTTTCTTTGAGGGTGTAACAAAGGAGCTGGATAGGGGTAAGGCAGTGGATGTGGTGTACTCTAGATTTCAGTACAGCCAGTTCCTATGAAAAAGCTGGTACTGAAAATAAAGACAGCGTGTATCAGTGGAAATATTTTACAATGGATACGTAATTGGTTCACCAATAGAACCCAGTGGGTAGTAGTACAGGGATTGTCATCAGCCTGGGGGAATGTTACCGGTGGGGTCCACTTTGGGACCTCTTTTGTTTAATATCTTCATAAATGATCTGGAGCTCGGAGTCACAAGCACAGTGGCTAAATCTGCAGATGATACAAAGCTAATAAAGGTGGTAGACTCCAAAACTGAACAGAGTAAGCTACACAAGGATTTGAATAGACTTGGTAATTGGGCAGACAGGTGGCAGATGAAATTAAATGTAGAGAAATGCAAAGTGCTTCACATGGGGACAAAATAAATCCAGGAAGGGAATATTACTTAAATGGAAAAAAAATAAAGTGCATGGAAAATGAGAGAGACCTGGGGGTCCTCATTGACAATAAATTGAACCTATCGCAACCATGCTCGGTGGCAGTGAGTAAAGTAAATCAGATGTTGGGATGTATTAAGTGGTCAATATAGAGCCAAAATAGTGAGGTAATCTTGCCAGTTTATAGATCATTGGTGCAACTGCACTTAGAATACTGTGTACAGTTCTGGTCGACAGTACAGAAAGGATATTGCAGCTATTGAGAGGATACAGCACAGAGTGATTGAGGGGGTGAAGGGATTGGATTATGAGGAGTGATTATGTAAATTGGGCATGTCCTCACTGGAAAATAGGTTGAGAAGTGATGTGATTGCTGTTGTACAATTCTAAAGGGACTAGGTAATATTGACCATAACAAGCTGTTTGGCCTTGTCCAGAATGGTAGAACCAGAGGACACGGCCTGCGCTTGAAGGGGGTAAATTCAAAACTATTCTGTGGAAACAATATTTCAGTGAGCGAGTGGTCAATCTATGGAACAGGCTCCCTAGGGAGATGGTGGACGTAGATAGTGTTGATTCATTCAAATTAGACAGATTTCTTTCAGAAAATAATATTTTGCGATACAGTGTACAAGTATTTTGAAACAGGACATGCGGTAAGTGTAACAGGCTTGGGAGGATCAGGTGACTTTGGACCTATAGTTCCCAAAGCTCTCCACCACTGGAGTTTTCCTCGCCTCATGTCTGGGTCTGTTGTGGATTCATTGATAGAGATTGATTGTTATGATTAGTCAACAACTCCATTATTCAATGTATCATGTGACTACCAGGATGGTAGAAGGTGAACGAGGTGGACCTTGGTCTTTCTTCATCTAGCAATTCCTATGTTCCTAACAACACTTTCCATCGGAGGCCTGCACCTTTCTAAGAAGCCTGAGGCTTGAGTTCATGGGGTTGCCCAGAACAATCACTCATAGCAGAGTATCAATAAGGTGTCAGACTATGCCCCAGCATGCAGTTGTGCCTACAACTCCCAACACTTTTTTTGGTTGAGTGCAAGGCTGGACATTCAAAGAGTGTGTTGGGACTAGCTGTTTGTGAGCCCTGGCCCTAACTCTTGAACTCTATGAAATAATGTTTGATAGGAAAAATAATGTAAACATGAGGTTTGTTTCTATAAACAGCTATGTGTTCATTTACTATTCATGAACACGTTTCCTCCAACTCCATTAGTTACTCTCCTCAACCTTCTCTCAGAAATAACAACCTGCATTTAGATAGCACATTTAACGTAGTTAAAACATCCCAAGGCGCCTCACAGGAGTATTTTCAATCAACAATGGTGGGGTGAAGGAAGTGGGGGATGTGCAAGAGGCCAGAATTGGTGGAACACAGAATTCTTGGAGGGTTGAAGGGCTGGAGGAGGTTACAGAGATAGGGAGGGCTTTGAACACAAGGATGAGACTTTTAAATTCGAGGCTACTACTCTGTTTTGGCTTTACTCCCAATGTGAAAGTCCAGGTTCAAGTGTCTGTGGCTACTGGGCTCACTGCATCCTCTCTAAACCTAATCACAATGCCACTTTGCCCTCATCCCCTACACCGGGGTGTCCAAGATATAGCCCGTGGGTCAATTCAGCCCACAAACTCCTTCAGCCTGGTCCTCAGCTCGTTCTTCTATTTGTGGCTTTTTGCAGCTTCTTGGGTCTTCAGGGCTGGAAAAGCTACTTCTTGATTAGTGCATCACACCAATGAATGAGCAATATTTTTCCACCAACCAGAAAGCAACTTCCATGCACAGGAAGTTTGGAGAGGTTAAAAGAGCTTCCACCTTGTAAACTGCAGGATAGCAGAAAGAGCAGCAGGGAGCAGATGGCAGTAGACCAAGCCATGTTGTGAAGGAGGGTGCCCTACCTTTTGGATTAGAGCAGGTTAAGGAGAGGAAATAAGATGATATAAAGAGACTTTGGGAAGTGGTTAGAATTTTACTGCATTGCTGGGCTTCATAGTATCATAGTAGGTACAGCACAAGAGGAGCCCATTCGGCCCATCATGCCTGTGCCAGCTTTTTGAAAGAGGAACCCAATTACTCCCATTCCCCTGCTCTTTCCCCATTCCCCTGTAAATTTTTTCCCTTCAAGTATTTAACAAATTCTCTCTTGAAAGTTACTATTGAATCTGCTTCCACCTCCCTTTCAGACAGTGCATTCCAGATCATAACAACTCGTTGCGTAAAAAAATGTTTCCTCATGTCGCCTCTGGCTCTTTTACCGATCATCTTAAATCTGTGTCCTCTGGTTACCGACCCTTCTGCCACTGGAAACAGTTTCTCCTTATTTACTCTATCAAAACCCTTCATGATTTTCAACACCTCTATTAAATCTCCCCTTAACCTTCTCTGTTCGAAGGAGAACAACCCCAGTTTCTCCAGTCTCTCCACATAACTGAAGTCCCTCATCCCTGGTACCATTCTAGTAAATCTCTTCTGCAACCTCTCTAAGGCCTTGACATCCTTCCTAAAGTGTGGTGTCCAGAATTGGACACAATCCTCCAGCTGAGGCCTAACCAGTGTTTTATAAAGGTTTAGCATAACTTTCTTGCTTTTGTACTCTATGCCTCTATTAATAAACATGATGTGGAGATGCCGGTGATGGACTGGGGTGGACAAATGTACGGAGTCATACAACACCAGGTTATTGTCCAACAGCTTTATTTGAAATCACAAGCTTTCGGAGCTTTGCTCCTTCGTCAGGTGACTCACCTGACGAAGGAGCAAAGCTCCGAAAGCTTGTGATTTCAAATAAAGCTGTTGGACTCTAACCTGGTGTTGTACGACTCCGTACATCTATTAATAAAGCCCAGAATCCCATATGCTATTTTAACAGCCTTCTCAACTTGACCTGCCACCTTCAAAGATTTATGTATGTGCAGCCCCAGGTCACTCTGTTCATGCGCTCCCTTTAAAATTGTACCATTTAGTTTATATTGCCTCTCCTCATTCTCCCTACCAAAATGCATCACTTCACACTTCTCTGCGTTAAATTTCATCTGCCATGTGTCTGTCCATTTCACCAGTCTGTCTGTGTCCTCCTGAAGTCTGTTACTATCCTCCACATTGTTTACTACATTTCAGAGTTTTGTGTCATCTGCAAACTTTGAAACTATACCCTGTATACACAAGTCCAGGTCATTAATATATATCAAAAAGAGCAGTGGTCCTAATACTGACCCCTGGGGAACACCACTGTATACTTCCCTCCAGTCTGAAAAACAATCGTTCTCCACAACTCCCTGCTTTCTGTCCCCTAGCCAATTTTGTATCCACGCTGCCACTGTCCCTTTAATCCCATGGGCTTTAATTTTTCTAACAAGTCTGTGGCACTTTATCAAATGCCTTGTGAAAGTCCACATACACATCAACCACACTACCCTCATCAACCGTCATTACTTCGTCAAACACGATTTTCCTTCAACAAATCTGTGCTGACTTTCATTTATTAGCCCAGACTTTTCCAAGTGCCAATTAATTTTGTCCTGGATTATTGTCTCTAAACGTTTCCTCACCACCGACATTAGACTGACTGGCCTGTAATTGCCGGGTTTATCCCTCTCCCCTTTTTTGAACGGGGTGTAACATTTGTAACCCTCCAGTACCATCCCCATATCTAAGGAGGATTGGAAGATTGTGGCCAGAGCCTGCGCAATTTCCACCCGTACTTCCCTCAGTAACCTAGGATGCATCCCATCTGGACCGGGTGACTTTTCTACTTTGAGTACTGCCAATCTTTTAAGTATCTCCTCTTTATCTACTTTTATCCTATCCAATATCGCTACTACCTCCTCCTTTACTGCTACAATGGCAGCATCCTCTTCTCTAGTGAAGACCAATGTGAAGTATTCATTTAGTACCTCAGCCATGCCCTCTGCCTCCACAAGATCTCCTTTTTTGTCCCTAATCTTCCCCACCCTTCCTTTGACTACCCTTTTACTATTTATACGTTTATAAAAGACTTTTGGGTTCCCTTTTATGTTAGCCGCTAATCTATTTTCATACTCTCCTTGCCCCTCTTATTCCCTTTTTTAGATCTCCTCTGTATTTTCTGTATTCAGCCTGGTTCTCTACTGTATTGTGAACCTTACATTCATTATAAACCTCCTTTTTCTGTTTCATTTTAATCTCTGTATCTTTAGTCATCCAGGAGCACTAAATTTGGATGCCCTTCCTTTCCCCCTCGTAGGAATGTTTCTTCTCTGTACCCGAAGGCCTCCCATTGTTCAATTACTGTTTTGCCTCTCAATTTTTGATTCCAATCCACCTGGGCAAGGTCCCTTTTTAACTCACTGAAATTTGCCCTCCTCCAGTTAAGCATTTTCACATTTGATAGTTCCTTGTCCTTTTCCATAACTATTCTAAACTTAATGATATTATGATCACTGTTCCCCAAATGCTCCCCCACTGAAACATGCTCCATTTGCCCCACTTCATTCCCCAGAACTAGATCCAGCACTGCTTCCTTCCTGGTTGGGCTGGAAACACTATTCCAAAAAGTTCCCTTTAATACATTTCAGAAATTCCTCCCCCTCTTTGCCCTTTATACCGTTATGTCCCAGTCTATATTGGGATAATTGAAGTCCCCATTATCGTCACTCTATAGTTCTTGCATCTTCTGTAACTTGCCTGCAAATTTTCTCCTCTATCTCCTTCCCACTATTTGGTGGCCTCTAGTATACACCCAGTAATTTAATAGCTCCTCTATTGTTCCTTAATTCTAACCAGATAGATTCTGGGCCCGATGTTACCAGGGCTGCGGGTTCTCGGCGGGGGGGGGGGGGGGCTATCGGGCACGTGGGTAACGCGCCCGACGAAATCAGTCAGCTCCCCGTGCGATCGTAGCTAATTGGATCCACTTACCTGGTCCTCTGGGTTCCCCACTGCTGATCTGCGCGTCGGGCGGGCTGCGCATGCGCAGTAGGATCTGTCAGCTGGAGGAGCTCTATTTAAAGGGGAAGTCCTCCACTGACAGATGCTGCAACAAATAGAAAAAATTACAGCATGGAGCAGCCCAGGGGGAAGCCTGCTCCCAGTTTAATGATGCCTCACTCCAGGTATCAATACACGGGGTAAGGAGGAGGGGGAGGACAGAGATCTTCCCCCCGGCGGCCGGGAGGAAGCGGCCTGCCACTGCCACCAGGAAGGCCTGGCTCGAGGTGGCAGAGGAGGTCACCTGCACCACCAACATATCGCCCACCTGCATACAATGCAGGAGGCGCTCCAATGACCTCAGTAGGTCAGCCGAAGTGAGTACACTTACTCTTTCCCCTACACTCCGTCTGCCACATCACCACCCCCACCCCACATCTCCTTCTGCACTGCCAACACTACTCTGTCACATCACTCCTCACACCCACTCAAACCTCATCCTCATCTTACCTGCACTTACTCACCTCGCCAGTACTCATCCCGCCACTACCACTCAACCCAATCCTCATACAATCTCATGGCTCTATCTCATACTCACCCTCTCGTGCATCTCTTTCACGGCCAGCCTCACTCAACCTGCCACTACCTGTGCTGCAGCCACAGGGCATGCATCACATATGTGCAGTAGGCAGCGTAAGGCAAACGTGTCGTATGAAGGGGATGCACAAGGGTGTTTGAGGGCTTGTCATGGTTGTTACTTAGATTTAATTTCTGAGCAACTCACATCACATATTATATTGGCACCACTACTGCCATGTCTTCGCGAATCTTGTCTGGTTTGTGCAATAATGCCCTCTCCTGAGGATCACTATGAGGACCCACAACTGATGCCCCCCATTGTGTCACTGCAGAGTGGGTGTAGGTGTATTTGCAGGGCTCTTTTGTGCAGACGACTGAGAGACGTCGGCGATGTCCCCGGTTGCACCCTGGAAGGATGCGGAGGAGAAGTTGTCGAGGGCAGTGGTAACTTTGACAGCGACAGGTAAGAAGATGGTGCTCGGGCCAGCCGGGAGCAGCTTGGCATGAAGGAGGCTGCAGATGTCCACGACTACATGTCGAGTGACTCAGAACCTCCGTGTGCACTGCTGCTCAGAGAGGTCCAGGAAGCTGAGCCTCGGTCTGTGGACCCTGTGGCGAGGGTAGTGCCCTCTGCGACGCATCTCTCTCTGCGGTAGCCCTCCCTCCTGCTGTACAGGTGGATGTGTCACAGCGCTCTGTTGTGGAGCTCCACGTGTCAGAGGTGGACGGCGTGGATGGCGAGGCTGGTGATGCTGTTCGCCCTCCGAGGAGGTCATGACTGCAGCTACGGCGGCCCCCATCCGGAAGATGTACATCTGAGGGGGTCCGCAAGGTAGGTACATGTCTCTGGACCCCGGGGTAAGTGTGCAGGTTGGTGACTTTAATTGTCAGGAGGGTGGTGGAGGCCAAACTTTGTCCCAAGTGACAGAGTGGCCTCCTGCAATGAGTGAGGGTCTCCCCCCCACCTGTCAAATGGACCTTTGCAGCTGCAACAGGTCCATTTGAACTGGGAGTGTTTCCCCCAGTGTGGGAAACAGTCCCAGTTTGCTTTAAAATCCCACCCCTCCTCACATAATCCCTTAATCAGGTCAGTTAATGACCTGAACAAGCAAAGTAAATCGCGTCAAGTGGCATCCCGCTGGCTTTAATTGTCTGCGGGATTCCCACCAGCGGGGGCTGCGCGCGCATGCCGGCGCGTCAGCGGGGAACCCGGAAGTGCGCGGGTTCGAGGCGGGCTCCGGTCCCGCTCCGGGATTTCCCGATTTTCGGGGCCCCCCTGCCAGGAACGCACCCGATAGCGGGTGCTAAAATGATGCCCTCTGTCTTTGACCCCTCAACTACATCATCCCTTTCCAGTGCTTTCATAATTTCTTTGATCATTACTGCCACCCCATACCCCTCCTTTCTTTGCTTCCCTATCTTTCCTAAATTCCTTGTAGCCAGGAATATTAAGTACCCAATCCTCCCCTTCTTTGAGCCAGGTCTCTGTTATTGCCACTATATCAAGGTCCCATCGGCGACTTGAACCTGCAGCTCACCAACCTTGTTTACCATGCCACATGTGTTTACACACATGCATTCTAAACCCATCTTAAACTGCCTTGCATTTGCCCCCTGTCTGATCCCTCCTATTTCTGAACTATTCTTTACTCTAGTGCTACTTGTCCCTCCCTCTGTGCACCTTGTTTCTCCTCTCGAATGTTTCATCCTGGCGCCCATCCCCCTAACAAATTAGTTTAAACCTTCCCCCACAGCACTAGTTATCCTCCCTGCAAAGACATTGGTCCCAGCTCTGTTGAGGTGCAACTCATCCATCTTGAACAGATCCTCCTGCCCCTTGAACTTTTAGAATATGGAAGGGCTGGATTTTTAGTGTGGGAGGCTGTGATTTTTAGTGTAAGTGGACTTGGATTTTTAGCTTGAGTAGCACTTTGATTTTTAGTCATATGCAGCCCACTCAATTATTGTGCTATGTTCTGTGTGGATCCGGCCCCTGCTCCAAAAGGTGGATACAACTGCCCTACACCACTCTAATGAATGAAATAATCATGCACAACATGGCCCTGTGCTGCACACCCCCACCCTGTGCCTCCCCTTTCCCATCAAGTTACATGCATAGATCTATTTATGTAACTGTGGTACGCAAGGAGAACAAGTTTATTTCTTTCTTTATCTAACTACAGTGGGTGAGCATTTATTTATGTTCCAGGAACCAATGAAAAATATTTCACTGACGCACAAACTTCTTTTCAAATCCTTTGAATGGAAATGTGCCCCAACCCCTGCAAGAGGGGGATAGAATATAAAAACAGGGAGGTATTGCTGCAGTTATATAAGGTATTGGTGAGACCGCACCTGGAATACTGCATACAGTTTTGGTCTCCATACTTAAGAAAAGACATACTTGCTCTCGAGGCAGTACAAAGAAGGTTCACTCGGTTAATCCCGGGGATGAGGGGGCGGACATATGAGGAGAGGTTGAGTCGATTGGGACTCTACTCATTGGAGTTCAGAAGAATGAGAGGCAATCTTATTGAAACATATAAGATTGTGAAGGGGCTTGATCGGGTGGATGCGGTAAGGATGTTCCCAAGGATGGGTGAAACTAGAACTAGGGGGCATAATCTTAGAATAAGGGGCTGCTCTTTCAAAACTGAGATGAGGAGAAACTTCTTCACTCAGAGGGTAGTAGGTCTGTGGAATTTGCTGCCCCAGGAAGCTGTGGAAGCTACATCATTAAATAAATTTAAAACAGAAATAGACAGTTTCCTAGAAGTAAAGGGAATTAGGGGTTACGGGGAGCGGGCAGGAAATTAGACATGAATTTAGATTTGAGGTTAGGATCAGATCAGCCATGATCTTATTGAATGGCGGAGCAGGCTCGAGGGGCTGATTGGCCTACTCCTGCTCCTATTTCTTATGTTCTTACACGTAACTCACCTCTGGCCACAGAAGATCTGAAATATTTACTTATATCCACATACTTCTCCCGATACCTCGCTCTCTCTTATATTTGCATACACTTCCTGTCTGTACAACTTGACTTCCTGTCTGCACAACTTGACTTCCTGTTCATATTTCTGTCACACTTTTTGTATCGACCTTTTCATTATAAATTCCTATGTCCATTTTTATAACGGATTTTGCCTAAATAAACTCGTTACTCTAATTGCACAATCAGGCTATCCAGTTCCCATAAATCGCTTAAAATTATTTTTGAAAAAGATTTTCTCAGTAACTGAAATTTCTAATGTCCAAAATAAGGGTTTAAACAAAATAAAAAACTCCAAACATTACACATTTCATGATAACATGATTCAATTTATCAACTGAATTCTCTTTTTTGTCTTTTAATGCCTCCATTAAAAGTTTTTAACGAAAGGCCTCTGCCTCTCCCAACTCCCTGCACTTGGGCTTGATATCTTTGCCCAGAGCTGTGGCTCTGTGAGCTGAATTTGGATTGTAGTCTGAAGATGTGCAGTGTATCTAATTTCCCAGGATGCATCAGTTCCATAAGAACATAAGAAATAGGAGCAGGAGTAGGCACATGGCCCCTTGAGCCTGCTCCGCCATTCAATCAGATCATGGCTGATCTTCGACCTCAACTCCACTTTCCCGTCCAATCTCCATATCCTTTGATTCCCTTAGAGTCCAAAAATCTATTGATCTCAGCCTCGAATATATTCAATGACTCAGCATCCACAGCCCTCTGGAGTAGAGAATTCCAAAGATTCACAACCCTCTTCGTGAAGAAATTCCTCCTCATCTCAGTCTAGAATGGCCGACCCCTTATCCTGAGACTATGCCCCCTAGTTCTAGACTCTCTACCCAGGGGAAACAGCCTCTCAGCATCTACCCTGTCAAGCCCTGCTCAGAATCTTGTATGTTTCAATGAGATCACCTCTCATTCTTCTAAACTCCAGAGCATATAGGCCCATTCTACTCAATCTCTCCTCATAGGACAACCCTCTCATCCCAGGAATTAATCTAGTGAACCTTCATTGTACCGCCTCCAAGGCAAGTATATCCTTCCTTAGATAAGGAGACCAAAACTGTATGCAGTACTCCAGGTAAGGTCTCACTAAAGCCCTGTACAACTATAGTAAGACTTCCTTACTCTTGTACTCCAACCCCCTTGCAATAAAGGCAAACATGCCATTTGCTTTCCTAATTGCCTGCTGTACCTGCATACTAACTTTTTGTGTTTCTTGTACGAGGACACCCAGATCTCTCTGAACACCAACATTTAATAGTTTGTCACCATTTTAAAAATATTCTGTTTTCCATTCTGCCAGCTGTAATGACGGAATATTCTCGCAGTTTCTGCTCAGAAGTTTTTCACAAAAAAAGACAAATTTCAAAATGTTTATTTCGGTAAAATTTATACCGAGAGCTTGTGTGTTTATACTAGTACTGGTGAGAGAGAAAAGGCAGACTTACAACTGCCGTTGTAGTTTTCGTCATCTTCTATAAGGATCAGAAAATGCATTACGCTCAGAGAGACAATGTTTTCCTCATTGTAACTGAGCTCACTTTTCAAAAAAATGTTGACGCAAACATCTCTAATTATCCTACCTGATTACCAGAAACATTCCACTTATTAACAGCTGTCAGACGCAGAGACAGAGAGAAATATCTTTCCTCACTTAATTTGTTTTCAAATAAAAAACAAACAAGTTGAATTTTGAAAGCTCTAATTACCACCTGTGTTGATTGTTAGTAATTAGAAAATTTAAAAAGAGAGAGAAAAGAGTGTGAGAAAAGAAGATGGAGATAGAGAAAAGCGAAGAGAGACACACACACATAGATCCAGGAACCAATCACAAAACAACAAATTCAGTGTTTACGCAGAGATCACTGTTTACCAGTGCTGCTTGACATGGGATTCCCCCCAAACCAATGCTGTCAGACCCATGCTCTCTCCTTAATGCTGAGACACCAGGAATCCACCTGTGAGCCATACCTTACATTCCATCCCCCAGTTGAGCCAAACCCCAGGGTTCCCCACCACACTTATCAAAGAAACCCCCCAAAATGCTCAATTCCAGGAGCAGACCCCAGTTCTATCAGAGCCCAGGACTGTCCCCAAGTCCAGCTCAACCGCATCCGCTCCGCACAAGACCTGCAACCTGCTAACACAGCTCGGCCTGTTACAGTCAAGGTCACTGCAGGCCTCAACTTCTCTGCCTCTGGCTCCTACCAGGCTGCCACAGGGAATATCAATAATGTCAGTCAGCCTGCAGTCCATGCTTGTATTAAGCAGGTGACTGATGCCATGAGCAAACATTTTCATCACGTTCCCCACGGACATCCAAAACAGCAGCATAGGGCTCAGAGGTCTGCGCAGATTGCAGGATTCCCTCAAGTTCAGGGCATCATTGACTACACCCTTCACACGACCCCACTGCCTTCATGATCACAAGGGCTTCCACTCCATTAATGTGCACCTGATGTGTGATGATCAGCAGCGCATCATGCAGACCTGTGCCCACTTTCCTGACAGCTGCCATGATGCTTTTATCTTGCAACTCCCAACTCTTTGCCCCTGCAGGGCTAGTGAGAGAAGCTGGCTGCTTGGGGACAAGGGCTATCCCCAGTACACTTGGCTCGTGACACCTCTCAGGAACCCACGCTCAGTAGCCGAACTGTGCTACAGTGAGATCCATGGCTAGACTGGAGCTCTCATCGAGCAGACCATTGGCGTCCTCAAGCAACGATTTTGATGCCTGGACACATCTGGTGACTTCCTACAATACAGCTCAGAGAGAGTGTCCTGTACAATTGCGGTTTGCTGCATAGCTTTGCTCTGCAACGGAGGCAACACAAGGAGCCACCCATTGGACAAGGAGGGGAGTCACGAGCATCCAGACATGCTGTCATCAGGACAGAATACATGTTCCATCCCCAGCCCGTATCCATTCAGCCTCACAGCCTGTCCCTGGCAGAGAAGATGGTCAAGCCCAGAGCCTGCATGGCCCCAGTACGAGCATCCCTGAGAGATGCTATTACTGGTGTCATCAGCTCCTGTAAAGGGGGCCCATTGACGTGACCACACACTCCATGGATAACTGCAGAGTGTCGATGCCATGCACCAGAACGCAACAGGTTGGTTGGGGACTCTGCCATACTGTTGCAGCTCCCTGGCAGGCAGTCCAATGCATTGAACAATTGCTGGTGCACTGAAAGCATCCTTCTTTTGAATGCTGGGCCCTTGTAGTCTGCATCTTTTGTCCTCTTCAGTAGAGCTACGACGTGCGCTTGAGTCGTTTCCTGGGCCGTCCCTTCCACCTGCCCTTGCTGCTGCTCACTAGCACTCGGTGAATCACCCAGTTCAGACCCCTCTAACTCACCACCTAAGTTATGCAAGGTGCCAATTTTTATGCTGGTGCTCAGAAGAGTGAGAGTGGGTTAAAGGTGCATCTTCTGGGGGGTTCTGCCCCTCAGCGTTTGCTGCAGCAGCACCCAAGGCCTAGAATGAGGGGCGAGGCATAAGGGTTAGAAAGTAGTGGCAGGGGTAAGCAGTAGCAGATGAGTGGCAGCATAATGCACCAGGTTGTCACGCTGAGTGTGTGAGAGAGAGATGAAAGGTCTTCGACCTGAAACGTTAACTCTGTTTCTTTCTCCACAGGTGCTGCCTCACTTGCTGAGCTTTTCCAGCATTTTCTGTTTTTATTTCAGATTTCCAGCATCCACGGTATTTTGCTTTTGATTGTGTGAGTGAGAGTTAAGTATAAATAGAAGAAAGCGAAGCTGCCGATCTCCAATGCAGCATGCCCTCTCTATACCAATTATATCGACGGCGATCTCCTCTATAGGTGTAAGCATGTGCACTGAGGCAGGACCTCCTCCAGTTCTTGCATTCGCCCTTCTGCCGTGTACGAGTTTCTGCAAGAAGAGTGGAAGTGGGGTATTATGTGTCCTGCTGAAGGGGTTTGAAAATATCTGAGGCCCCTTAGCATAGTGTACATGAAAGGAAGAAGCAGCAAGTGTGCGCAAGACGGGAAGTAGTTGTGAGGGTAGTAACAGGTGTTGAGTGTGTGAGTGCAAGCAGAACGAGGTGCAGTGATTGGAGGAGAGACATGGGAAGCAGGGGAGAGAAGGATTATTCGTGCTGGGGCTAAAATTGGGTGGTGCAGAGACTGAGAGTTGTGAAGGGGAGTATTACCTTGGCAGTCCTGGTGAGGTTATTACATTTCTTCCTGCACTGCTGCCATGTCATGGATTCAATGCTGCAACATTGACCTGCTCTGCGATCTCTCTCTGTTGTTGCTGGCAAAGTTACTTGGGCAGCTGGCATCCATCAGAGGGCAAGAGAACCTCCTTGCCGCTGCTCACTTGCTCCATGAGCACGCCACGGCTCCTTCAGAAAATCTGGGGGCCCTTAACGAGGTCATTTTACCAGCGAATTCAGAAAATCAATTGCCTGTAACCAGCATTGAAAAGTGTACCTCCCTTTAAGTAGCAGCAGCTCCGCCAGGTTTTCAGCCCTTCCAATCATTGAGCTGCCTATATGAAGTGTAATTAGCCAATTACATTGAAATGAGGCCCGACCAGACAAATGGATCAGGCCTCCTGCTGACGTCATTGGGCAGACAGAGCAGATGCCTCACCCAGTGCCCACCCGATCTGCACTCTACACCAAAATTGACCCCATGGAATTTGACTTATTCAGTCACTGTAAATCAGTCGCCCTGATGTCATTCCCTACATGGCATAAACACTCCTGCAGTTCTAAAACAGGGAATCCTCTGACTCGCCATAAGAAACACCATGGGAGATCCACATATTAAAAACCTTACAACTACTCCCACTTCCTATCAACCTTTTCCATTACACATTCCTACATCCACATTTATAATAGAAACCGTCTATGGAAACTTGTTATGCTGTAATTACACACTCCTGGCAGTAAAGATGCTGCAGCACCACTACTGATAGGAGGACGTTATTACAGTATGACGAGTTTACATAGGTAGTTTCCATTACAAATGTGGACATAGGAATTTATAATGGAAATATAAGGGCAGAATATATGATTTTAAAATGGGGACCGAATTAATTCTGTGCATCCCGGACCAATTATGCCCTGTCCTCTAACCCTGCTTCACTTGAAAACTACACTTGATCTTAACTCCCATTGCGCGTTGCCACAGGAGATCGACTAATATATAAAAATATAAATAAAAATGTATCTGCGTGCACTTCCTGCCTCCAGATCTTACTTCCGTGTCACATTTTTTGGCCACACTTTTGTGTCAGCGTTGTAAATTGTTACGTCCACATTTCCCGTACAATTTTCCTATGTCAACTGGTTCCTGTCACGATGCAATTACAGGCTCTGACATCTGTATATTCCTCTCCCCATAAATCATTCAAAATGCTTTCTGAAAAAAAAGTCATATTTTTTCAGTAACTGAAACTTTTAATGTTCTAAGGGTTTAAACAAAAAAAATTAAATTCCTAAAAATACCAATTTCACAATAACATGATTTAATTTACATGTTGAATTGTCTTTTGTGTCTTATTGAAGTTTTTACTTGAAGGCCTCAGCCTCCCTCAAACACCTGGGCTTGGACTTGATATTTCTGCCCAGAGCTATGACTCTAAGCTGAAAGCAGACCATGCAGATTAAGCATGTGCATAATTTCCCAAGATGCATCCGTAGCATTTAGTTAGCCCAACCGATATAATGCTTCTGTTCAGTCTCCAACAATATCTTTTTATTGAATTTTTTCCCTTAGGAAGGATATATTGGCCTTGGAGGGAGTGCAGCGTAGATTTACTAGAACGATACCTGGATTCCAAGGGTTAAATTATGAGGAGATTACACAAATTAGGGCTGTATTCCCTGGAATTTAGAAGATTAAGGGGTGATTTGATCGAAGTTTTCAAGCTTTAAGGGGAACTGATAGGGTAAATAGAGAAATTATTTCCACTGGTTGGGGAATCTAGGACTAGGGGGGACATAGCCTAAAAATTAGAGCCAGGACTTTCAGGAGTGAAGTTAGGAAACACTTCTACACGCAAAGGGTGGTAGAAGTTTGGAATTCTCTTCCGCAAACAGCAGTTGATGCTAGCTCAATTGTTAATTTTAAATCTGAGATTGATAGATTTTGGTAACCAAAGGTATTAAGGGATATGGAATTAGGTCAAAGATCAACCATGATCTCACTGAATGGCGGAACAGGCTTGAGGGGCTAAATGGCCAACTCCTGTTCCTATGTCCTTTCAAAATGATTTAAAGAAAAGTTAGAGAGAAAATAATCTGCTCAATGAGAATTTGAATTCTTAAAAGTAAAATATGAATTGAATTTTGAAAGTTTCTCAGGCAAAAAGGCTTTGTGTTTTGTTGAATTAGAAATTCTAATTAGTGACAGCTGTGAGTGAGACAGAGAGACATATAAATGTCCAGTGACCAATCACAAAACACAGAATTCAACATTTGCAGAGATCTTAGAAACTTACAAATCAGTGCTGCCAGATCAGCAGAGAGGGAAAAAAAAGAGAATCAGCAGTATGCTTTGCAACTTCCTTATTCTGCCTCTCTTAGCCCGAGTAGCACGCGGGTAGATTTACAACTTGTAGCTACACAAGTAACTGTACAGTCAGCAAGCAAGCAGCTGACGGTTTAAAATAAGAGTCTGGTTTAAATTGACAGCAAGCGGGGCATGTGCTGACTTTCCAATACAGTAACCGGCTGGAAAACTCCTTCACTCTGGGATAAGCAAAACACTAGCACTGTTTAACGTTGAAGTTTCATGGTATGAAGTTTCATGGTATAATGTTTCTATCATTATAAAACTGCGTATCCTTTGACTCACTATGAGCAATGCCATAGGAATTCTGCTAACATGTAAGGGTTCTATCACCCACAATGAGTTTGCAGTATTTTCTTAGAAGCAATACTTAATGTATTCTTCACTCCTCCCTCCCCAAAACCTTGCTCCCTTGTCTCCGTTATTCACATGGTTATCAAAAAAATGCTTTCTCCTCCTTATTTCCCAGTGGATTTATAGGTCTTGCTGAAGTGGTCATTGGTGTAGCAATGCTCTTTCTGAAGTAAAAACAGAAAATGCTGGAAATACTCAGCAAGTCAGGGTTAGGGTTAGGGTTAGGGTCTGTGGAGAAAGGAACAGAGTCAACGTTTCAGGTCGATGATCCTTCATCAGAACTGGGTTCTGTCAAAAGGTCATCAACCTGAAACGTTAACTCTGTTCCTTTCTCCACAGACCCTAACCCTAACCCTGACTTGCTGAGTATTTCCAGCATTTTCTGTTTTTACTTCAGATTTCCAGCATCTGCAGTATTTTGCTTTTGAATGCTCTTTTTGGGTTTTACCAATGGCAAGTTTCAAATGACAAGTGACCATTCACCCTAGTCAGCTGACTGGCAATAATGCTCGAGTTCAGCTTCAAACCACCTTATAACCATCTCCCTTTGGTCACGCTTCAATCACTGTTCCGCAGCCACATAAAAACTCGTCCCAAACAATACCATTGGCCCTGCATTTTTATTTAATAGTTTATATAAAAATAAAAAATGACTTATATTTGATGTCTGATATTGTTTGTAAATGTTCTGCCTGGTTATTACAGTGCATGCTGGGTACCATGGTTCTACAGCAGGGTAACAACTACAACTCCCATAAGGCACCTCTCAGAATTTCTTCACAGAAGCCAGAACTATCCCAGTCCTTTCTCCCTGGTTGTCTTGGTGCACTGTGGGTATTATGGTTCCCAAGGAACAGGGTTAAACCTCAACTCAACTCTGCCTCTCTCTCTCAAACATATATCCAGAATTTGTCTACAGCAGCTGGAAATCACCAGCACCCAGGTCCAGGCAGATTTGCAACGCAAGCTTTAAACTCCAGTCAGAAGGGCACATCTATGTAAGGGAAACTTCTTGCAGGCATTTCTAACATTTAATAATCAATTTTATAGAAACGTTTAGTTACTTTTTTTGGCAGAGGATCACTTTTTAATCTATTCCTTAGGTCAATTTGTTTTAATATTTGTGCTCGGGATGTGGCCGATCCTGGCAAGGCCATATTTATTACCCATCCCAAGTCTCTTGGAGAAGGTGGTGGTGGGCCTTCTTCTTGATTCATTGCAGTCCTTGCAGTGGTGGTGATTTCTAGCTGTACACACTCACCTGAGTGAAGAAGGAAAGTGGTAGTCAAAGGCAGTATGACTAAATTAATTGAGTGATTTGATTGGTTGGTTTTGGATTACTTGCAGGTTTGTGAATCGTAGCATTAAAAAAATGGGAGATTTGACTGCTTGGTTTCCTGCTGGTTACTTAACCTTCACTGGTACTTTTTGTTGCTTCTGTTCACATTTCATCAAGAGGTTACGTGATTGGTGCTGGGACCGGTGAGTGTGGAAGGGTAGCTGGAGATGAGGGAGCGAGCCCTGGTTAACACATTTCTCTGCTGCACTTCAAGCTTCACATTCAAATTTCTGTGTCACATTTCAACAAAAGTATAGAGACAAGCAAATTCTCCAGGAACGTTAATTATTAGAGCCTCAATGTCTGCAGACTTTTAACTGGCCTCCTTATAAACGCGCCCAGTGTTAGCTTAACAGCATTTAGATTTTGTAACCTTAAAGAAACATACCCCTGTACTTCAGAAAAAGATTCATACATTGTTTTATATGGTGTAATATTCCTTTCCTTACAAAACACTGCTTACTCAAACTCACGAGCAATGCTGATCCCCACTCCCACAACTATGGCAGCTGCTGATGGATCCACCACCCATTATCAATAGAATTCTTCCTGGTTAGGAGACCCACAAAGCACTTCTACAGCATGCTTCCAGGAACACCTTTAACCTAGTAGGCAGGAAAATAAATATATAACTTTTTATTAATGAATTATGTGGAGAATGCCTTAACCTTAAAATACTTCTCTTCCCTCCCCCACCCAACCCTAAATAAAGCCCTGCACTAATCTCTCTTTTAAATGGAGTTTTGTCCAGTATATTGACTTGGAAGTCGCAGGTATCATACAGACATAGAGCTCGATATTAGGAGGGAGGTGGGTTGGCAGCGGGGGGTTGACTGGGCATGTGGGTAACGCGCCCAGTGAATTCAGGGTGCTCCGCATGCGATCGCAAGTAAATTGAAGCCACTTATCTTGGCTTCCGGGTTTCGCGCTGGAAAGCTGCTCAGCGGGCGGACTGCGCACCCGCATCATAGGCTGTCAGCTGGAGGAGCCCTATTTAAAGGGGCAGTCATTCACTGACTGATGCTGCAGAAAGGAGCCAAAATTACAGCATGGGGCAGCCCAGGGGGGGAAGGCTGCTCCCAGGTTTAATGCCTCACTCCAGGTCCTAGTGGATGGGGTGAGGAGGAGGGGGAGGACAGAGATCTTCTCCCTGGCAGGCAGGAGGAAGTGGCCTGCCTCTGCCACCAAGAAGGCTTGGCTCGAGGTGGCAGAGGAGGTCACCAGCACCACCAACATATCACGTACCTGCATACAGTGCAGGAGGCGCTTCAATGACCTAAGTAGGTCAGCCAAAGTGAGTACATTTACTCATTCCCCTACACTCCAACTGCCACATCACTGCCCCCACCCCACATCTCCTTCTGCACTGCCAACACTACCCTATCACATCACTCCTCACACCCACTGAACCCTCATCCTCATTTTACCTGCACTTACTCACCTCGCCAGTACTCATCCCGCCACTACCACTCAACCCAATCCTCATACAATCTCATGGCTCTATCTCATACTCACCCTCTGATGCATCTCTTTCACGGTCAGCCTCACCCAACCTGCCACTACCTGTGCTGCAGCCACAGGGCATGCATCACGTATGTGCAGTAGGCAGCATAAGGCAAACGTGTCGTGAGCATGAAGGGGATGCACAAGGGTGTTTGAGGGTTTGTCATGGTTTTTACTTATATTTGATTTCTGATCAACTCACATTACATATTATATTGTCACCACTATTGCCACGTCTTGGCCATTCTTGACTGGCTTGTGCAATAATGCCCTTTCATGAGGTTCTCCATGGCCTTGTGCAACAATGCCCTTTCCTGAGGATCACACCTGATGCCACCCATTGTGTCACTGCAGAGTGGGTGTAGGTGTATTTGCAGGGCTGTTTTGTGCAGACGACTGAGAGACGTCGGCAATGTTCCCGGTGGCACACTGGAAGGAACCGGAGGAGAAGTTGTTGAGGGCAGTGGTGACTTTGACAGCGACAGGTAAGAAGATGGTGCTCGGGCCAGCAGGGAGCAGCTCGACATCATGGAGGCTGCAGATGTCCACGACCACATGTCGAGTGACTCTGAGCCTCCATGTGCACTGCTCCTCAGAGAGGTCTAGGAAGCTGAGCCTCGGTCTGTAGACCCTTTGGCGAGGGTAGTACCTTCTGCGATGCATCTCTCTCTTCGGTTGCCCTCCCTCCTGCTGTGCAGGTGGATGTGTCACAGCATTGTATTGTGGAGCTCCATGTGTCAGAGGTGTACGGCATGGCCGGCGAGGCTGTTCGTCCTCCGAGGAGGTCATGACTGCAGCTACGGCGGCCCCCACCCAGAAGACGTACGTTTGAGGGGGTCCGCAAGGTAGGTAAATGTGTCTGCACACCGGGTTTGAGGTTGCAAGTTGGTGAATTTTGTTGTTAGGAGGAGGGTGGTGGAGGCCAAACTTTGTCCAAAGTAACAGAGTGGCCTCCTGCAATGAGTGAGGGTCTCCCCCTCCACCTGTCAAATGGACCTTTGCAGCTGCCACAGGCTGGTGGCTGCAACACGTCCATTTCAACTAGGAGTGTTTCCCCCAGTACGGGAAACACTCTCAGTTTAGATGAAAATCCCACCCCTCCTAAAATCAGGTCTGCTAACAACCTGAAGTATCAAATTAATTGCCTTAAGTGGGATCCCGCCGGCTTTAATTGCCGGCAGGAGTCCCGCATGCGGGGGCTGCGTGCGCATCGAAGTGCATCACTGGGGAACCAGGAAGTGGACGGGTTGGAGCCGGGCTCCGGACAAGCCCCGGGAAACCCCAATTTTCGGAGCCCCCCCCCCCGCCACGAACGCACCCGCTCTGAAAATCGAGCCCATAGTGTCAATCGTGGCTTCCTTGTTTGCAGCATAATGCAAACAGAAGGCACAACCTTGCCCTGGATTTTAAAGTGTCACAAATGGACAGTGGGTTATCACCCTAATCTTTCACATTCCGGGACTGGGTGATACAGTGGGTTATCACACTGTCCTCTCACACTCTGGGACTGGGTGATACAGTGGGTTATCACACTGTCCTTTCACACTCTGGGACTGGGTAATACAGTGGGTTATCACACTGTCCTTTCACACTCTGGGACTGGGTGATACAGTGGGTTATCACACTGTCCTTTCACACTCTGGGACTGGGTGATACAGTGGGTTATCACACTGTCCTTTCACACTCTGGGACTGGGTAATACAGTGGGTTATCACACTGTCCTTTCACACTCTGGGACTGGGTGATACAGTGGGTTATCACACTGTCCTCTCACACTCTGGGACTGGGTGATACAGTGGGTCATCACACTGTCCTTTCACACTCTGGGACTGGGTGATACAGTGGGTTATCACACTGTCCTTTCACACTCTGGGACTGGGTGATACAGTGGGTTATCACACTGTCCTTTCACACTCTGGGACTGGGTGATACAGTGGGTTATCACACTGTCCTTTCACACTCTGGGACTGGGTAATACAGTGGGTTATCACACTGTCCTTTCACACTCTGGGACTGGGTAATACAGTGGGTTATCACACTGTCCTTTCACACTCTGGGACTGGGTGATACAGTGGGTTATCACACTGTCCTCTCACACTCTGGGACTGGGTGATACAGTGGGTCATCACACTGTCCTTTCACACTCTGGGACTGGGTGATACAGTGGGTTATCACACTGTCCTTTCACACTCTGGGACTGGGTGATACAGTGGGTTATCACACTGTCCTTTCACACTCTGGGACTGGGTGATACAGTGGGTTATCACACTGTCCTTTCACACTCTGGGACTGGGTGATACAGTGGGTTATCACACTGTCCTTTCACACTCTGGGACTGGGTGATACAGTGGGTTATCACCCTAATCTTTCACATTCCGGGACTGGGTGATACAGTGGGTTATCACACTGTCCTCTCACACTCTGGGACTGGGTGATACAGTGGGTTATCACACTGTCCTTTCACACTCTGGGACTGGGTGATACAGTGGGTTATCACACTGTCCTTTCACACTCTGGGACTGGGTGATACAGTGGGTTATCACACTGTCCTTTCACACTCTGGGACTGGGTGATACAGTGGGTTATCACACTGTCCTTTCACACTCTGGGACTGGGTGGTACAGTGGGTTATCACACTGTCCTTTCACATTCCGGGACTGGGTGATACAGTGGGTTATCACACTGTCCTCTCACACTCTGGGACTGGGTGATACAGTGGGTTATCACCCTAATCTTTCACATTCCGGGACTGGGTGATACAGTGGGTTATCGCACTGTCCTCTCACACTCTGGGACTGGGTGATACAGTGGGTCATCACACTGTCCTCTCACACTCTGGGACTGGGTGATACAGTGGGTTATCACACTGTCCTCTCACACTCTGGGACTGGGTGATACAGTGGGTTATCACACTGTCCTTTCACACTCTGGGACTGTGTGATACAGTGGGTTATCACACTATCCTTTCACACTCTGGAACTGTGTGATACAGTGGGTTATCACACTGTCCTTTCTCACACTGTCCTTTCTCACACTGCGGCTGGGTGATACAGTGGGTTATCACACTGTCCTTTCACACTCTGGGACTGGGTGATACAGTGGGTTATCACACTGTCCTCTCACACTCTGGGACTGGGTGATACAGTGGGTTATCACACTGTCCTTTCACACTCTGGGACTGGGTGATACAGTGGGTTATCACACTGTCCTCTCACACTCTGGGACTGGGTGATACAGTGGGTTATCACACTGTCCTTTCACACTCTGGGACTGGGTGATACAGTGGGTTATCACACTGTCCTTTCACACTCTGGGACTGGGTGATACAGTGGGTTATCACACTGTCCTTTCACACTCTGGGACTGGGTGATACAGTGGGTTATCACACTGTCCTTTCACACTCTGGGACTGGGTGATACAGTGGGTTATCACACTGTCCTTTCACACTCTGGGACTGGGTGATACAGTGGGTTATCACACTGTCCTTTCACACTCTGGGACTGGGTGATACAGTGGGTTATCACACTGTCCTTTCACACTCTGGGACTGGGTGATACAGTGGGTTATCACACTGTCCTTTCACACTCTGGGACTGGGTGATACAGTGGGTTATCACCCTAATCTTTCACATTCCGGGACTGGGTGATACAGTGGGTTATCACACTGTCCTCTCACACTCTGGGACTGGGTGATACAGTGGGTTATCACACTGTCCTTTCACACTCTGGGACTGGGTGATACAGTGGGTTATCACACTGTCCTTTCACACTCTGGGACTGGGTGATACAGTGGGTTATCACACTGTCCTTTCACACTCTGGGACTGGGTGATACAGTGGGTTATCACACTGTCCTTTCACACTCTGGGACTGGGTGGTACAGTGGGTTATCACACTGTCCTTTCACATTCCGGGACTGGGTGATACAGTGGGTTATCACACTGTCCTCTCACACTCTGGGACTGGGTGATACAGTGGGTTATCACCCTAATCTTTCACATTCCGGGACTGGGTGATACAGTGGGTTATCGCACTGTCCTCTCACACTCTGGGACTGGGTGATACAGTGGGTCATCACACTGTCCTCTCACACTCTGGGACTGGGTGATACAGTGGGTTATCACACTGTCCTCTCACACTCTGGGACTGGGTGATACAGTGGGTTATCACACTGTCCTCTCACACTCTGGGACTGTGTGATACAGTGGGTTATCACACTATCCTTTCACACTCTGGAACTGTGTGATACAGTGGGTTATCACACTGTCCTTTCTCACACTGCGGCTGGGTGATACAGTGGGTTATCACACTGTCCTTTCACACTCTGGGACTGGGTGATACAGTGGGTTATCACACTGTCCTCTCACACTCTGGGACTGGGTGATACAGTGGGTTATCACACTGTCCTTTCACACTCTGGGACTGGGTGATACAGTGGGTTATCACACTGTCCTCTCACACTCTGGGACTGGGTGATACAGTGGGTTATCACACTGTCCTCTCACACTCTGGGACTGGGTGATACAGTGGGTTATCACACTGTCCTTTCACACTCTGGGACTGGGTGATACAGTGGGTTATCACACTGTCCTCTCACACTCTGGGACTGGGTGATACAGTGGGTTATCACACTGTCCTCTCACACTCTGGGACTGGGTGATACAGTGGGTTATCACACTGTCCTTTCTCACACTGCGGCTGGGTGATACAGTGGGTTATCACACTGTCCTTTCACCCTCTGGGATTGGGTGATACAGTGTGTTATCACACTGTCCTTTCACACTCTGGAACTGTGTGATACAGTGGGTTATCACACTGTTCTTTCTCACTCTGGGACTGTGTGTTGCAGTGGGTTATCACACTGTCCTTTCACACTCTGGGATTGGGTGATACAGTGGGTTATCACACTGTCCTTTCACACTCTGGGACTGGGTGATACAGTGGGTTATCACACTGTCCTTTCACACTCTGGGACTGGGTAATACGGTGGGTTATCACACTGTCCTTTCACACTCTGCGGCTGGGTGATACAGTGGGTTATCACACTGTCCTTTCACCCTCTGGGACTGGGTGATACAGTGGGTTATCACACTTTCCTCTCACACTCTGGGACTGGGTGATACACACTGTCCTTTCACACTCTGGGAACTGGGTGATACAGTGGGTTATCGCACTGTCCTTTCACACTCTGGGACTGGGTGGTATAGGATCCATCCCGGAAATTGGTTAGCAACGAGGCATGGACCGGGCCTGCTCTGCTCAGTTTTTTTTTTAAGTGCCTCAGTGGCCTAACCAGTGATCCTTAATGAGACGACTAGAGCCCACCACCAGCACTAATGGATAGAGGGAGCGAAGATGGAGGCCATAGCAGGGGGAACTGAGATAGAAGAAAGTAAAAATTTTGCTGGGAACAGGGCATCAAAGATGTCGATGAGGGAGAGGTTGAACAAATCAACGGCTGCAGCAAGTATTGTTGCGAATGGAAGGCCAAATGCCACTGAAGAGAGCAAGCACAACAGCATTACCAATGGAGGAAGGGGGAAATCAGAGGCTATACTTGTGACTGCACTGAAATTAATGTTATGGGGTATCATACAGCAGTGAGTGAACCATGACCAACTGTCACAAAAACTCAAGGATTTTAATATATTGCTAGCAAATCTTCTATGATGTTGTTCACGTAGTTTGAGATTTTATACATGTCGGGATGTTATGCCAAGTAATATCATCAGCACTGGGGCAGCACAAGATCTAGCAGCAATGGAATGGGGGCTCAGGGTCTAGTTGTATTTTGAGAGGGGTCCCAGGGTCTAAGAACAGTGAGATGGGGTCCCACAGCTCTGCAAACACTATAGAGGGGGTTCTGAAAACACTAGGACAGATTCCAGAGATTACAGGGTCCTGGGAACATACAGAAGAATATCCCAAGGTCTGGAGATATTGCTGAATGTCCTGGGATCAGGGAGCACCAGGAATGAATTCTAGGATCTTGTGAGCCTGAGGGGGGGCCCATATCTCAATATGAGGGGTAGGTAGGGGGAAAGAAGTCTAGAGAAGGGGGTGCTGGAGTGCACCTGGACTGAAAAGTTGGTTTGGGAACTTTGAGTGAGGGGGGCGGGGGGGATGGGTGTCAGAGTCTGGTAGAACTTGGGGTTGCTGACATTTAGCAGTATTTGGAGGTGCAGGGTTTAGCAGCTTGTAGAGGGGGCCTGGGATTTGGGATCTAAACTGCCCCAAACTCGTTTCAAACTCCTTCCTCAATCCTGTAACAGCCCCTTTTATGTCAACAGGCATCCCCAACCAGTCACCTATTTCCCGTTCGTCAGCCAGTTCCTGTCTTTATGTTCTGCCTTACAGCAATTAGTGCATTGTTAATATGAGTCTGCTCACTTATACAGCCTTTACAATAAACGTAAACTTCCATCAACAAACTAAAATACTCAAAACTTTGTTTATGCAGTTCCCCAGGTTTTAAATACAAAAAAAAATCCCTAAACCCTCAAAAGCAGTTGAAAAGAGTGTTTATAACTGAATTTTGAACTTTTCTATTGAGGAAAAAGAAATCCATTCTCAATAAACTTAAGCTTTGTTGCCAGTTAGAAAGGAAGAAAAAAAGCTGTAAATATTTTAAATTAGACCTATCTGAAATGAGTCCCTTTAAAAATTCAATCTCCTGTTTGTAATGTCTTTGGGGAAAAAGCAAAGAAACTGACAAATCTTCACTGGACAAAGGGAATCACCCTCTACCCTTCAACTCCTGTTGACGTACAGATTGCAGACTGGGAAATTCTGCAAACAGCACGTGCTCAGACTGCACAGATGTGGTTTGAAACTTTTCAGAAGAAAAAAAATTCCAGTCGAAGCCCAGACTTTGCAGATGGGCTGAGGCCTTGAAGTAAAGTCTTTAAGGAAGGCATTAAAAGACACAAGACAATTCAGTGGATAAATTTAATCAGCTTTAGGATTTCCAACCACTTCAGAGTAGCTTTGGTTTTCAGACTTTCCCAGCATTCACCAGTGGGTTTATGAGTTGAAGAAAATGATGTGTTCCCTCATCCTGTGAGTTTCTTTGCTCTTCCCAAAGGATTTTGAAACAAACTGGAGACTGAATTCTTGCAGGATTATTTCAGGCAAGTCCCAAATTTAAAATATTAATTACTCCGATTCTATTATAAACTACTCATTTAAACAACACTCATGATTAACAGCAGCTGTGATTTCTTTGCTTAAAAAAAGGGAAACAAAGATTGTTTATTGAAAATGTATTACATTCCTCAATGAAAAGGTTGAAGGGGATTTCAGGTTTTTTCCCCAAATGATTTAAACCTAGATGGAAGATGAATCTGAATTATTGCATTCCTCCTGATTGGAACATGACAATCACAACAAGCCTCTCCCCTCTTTATTTTAGTTGAAAAGTCAATTAAAAACTTCCTCTTTTGAACCATTTTTGGAGCTTACAGATTTTTTTTTAATGCAATAAAAACCTGGAAACTACATCATTAATGAGTTTTTAGCATTTTATAAGGTCATTTTTGGTTTTTAATTTTTTCATTGAAGACTGCATATGTCAGCAAACTCACTAATAGTGCATTAAGTGCTTTAAGGCAGGAACCGGCTGGCAATGGTGAAAGCTGCAGGGTGGGGTTGCCTGACAGCGCAAGAGAGGCCATGGATGGGTCAGTAAAAGAGACCGACAAAAACGAGTGAGGTGGAAGGGTGGCACCCGATGGTCCAAAAGGGGCCAAGGGCAATTCAGGTCGCATTCTCCCGTGCCACTACCCCCAAAGCTTCTCACCAGCCCCTGCCATGATGAGCTTCACCAACGCCACAGTCAGGCTTTGCTCTTTCTGCCCCCAGACCCCCAAAAGGATTTTTTTTCAGGTTTCAGGCTTCTCCCCAATCTCACCACTGGCTCTTAGCCTACCCCACATCTGACCCCTTTGCTGTCCTTCTAACAGCTTGCTGCTGTATTGAGGTTCCCCTCTTCCCACCGCCCATTGCACTGATGATATTGGCCCACTTTAAGACTCCTGGAGTCTTCCCACCACCTGTTTCATTCATTGGCTTGGCAACCCAACTCTACTCACTAACTCAACGATACGCCCTGCCTGTTGGATTAGCCCCAGTCTTTCTCTGCTCCTCCAGGGTTCCCTGTGTCAATTTCAGTTTCACTCCTCTGTGGCTGCCTCTTTCTGCTTCAGCCCCTCATTTTCTCTGCGATCCTGCACTGCTCCTTCTGCTCCTGACCCAGCCCTGTTCCCCACCAAAGGTTCCAGGCTACTCCCCACTTTCCTGCTTCATTCTTTGGCCCAGATGCCAGACTCTACTTCACTGGTCTGTTGGTTTTGGTTCCAGTTTCTCTGTGGCCATCTCCCTCTATTTTGCCCTTCCTCTTTCACCCCGATCCATGGCTCCTTCTGTCCATTTCAGTCCTGCCCACTCTGTCCACTCCTGACCATGCTGGTGTCCACTCTCTCCCTGCAGCTCCCTCTGTCTTCCCTCTCTCTTCTTTGTGGCTGCCTCTTTCTGCTCCTGCATGCTCCTTCTGGTCACTTCAATCCTGCTAGCTCTCCATTCTTCATCTAAGTCTGCTCCTCTCAATTTATATTTATTTCAAACTGCAACTCTTGCCTCTATCCCATTTTGATTGTTATTTAATTGTAAACATTTTAGTTTGATTGGCCCATTTGTATCAGTGATGCACTCCCAATTGTAGTTGGATTTTGTCTGGGCAAATCCCAGTGCCACCCTATTGGCCCAACTCAAAATAGTCCTCTATCCCATTCTACATTCTGCCACCACCAACTTCCCTCCTTCCCAATGTCTCCTACCCACTGATTTCCAAACTATTCAATTGCCCTAAAATCCCCTATCCTTCCTAATACCTATTACTCCTCAATACCCACCATCCAATCTTCCCCCCCCCCTCAACTTCTCATTACATCCATACCCACTACCCTTCCCCCAAATACTAATTACTCACTTCCAACCCAACACCACTCACTACCCACTGTACTCCATAGCCCCTCAACTACTCATTAACCCCCCCACCCCTTCATTACTTAGTACTCTACCTCACCTACTCTTATTCCTATCAAATATTTTTCACCCCAAACTACCTTCACACCACATTGCACATAACCAATAACCCTTCCCACACACTACATCCTATCACTTACCGTCACCCACACCATATGACGTCCACTTCTTGATAAAATATCCTCTGACTTCCTGTCAGCCATGCAACAGGAGGGGATCCACTAGTAATGTATGAAAAGTCTTGCATCTAGCACACACTTCCGGTTTATCTCGCTTTTTTCCCGTGCGCAATTTTGTGATGTCTGGGATAGGTATGTATACTTACCATTATACTTACCTTTCAGCCATCCTAACATTGGGTGATGCAGCCACTTTGCTCTATTGCTCCAGGTGTAGCTGCATGTAATTTTTTTTTTAATTTAACTCCAGTTCCCTTCAGGTAAGTTTTGATACAAGTTTCTAAATTTAGGTTACTTTTAATTCCCACCATCACCAAAAAGTTTTATTTCAATTTAATTTATTAAATTTACTTACCTGCTGCTGCCTCCACAAGTCTAGGATTCTTTTGTCTACTCTGTGCCTGCCCATCTTTGCAGCGCTCTCCCAGCTCCAGCTTCTACCTGTTGTCCACCTGGGCCCATCGCCTTTTGCACAACTCCCATTCACGCCTCTGACCATTCCCCACTGGGGTCCAGACCTAATCCTGCTCAGAGCCCACTGCCACCCGCAAGCCCTCATTCTATCACCCGTCCAGGTCCAGTCCTGCTCTAGGTTGTCTTCACCAGGAAACCAACAATTTATAGACCATAGCACTGTAAGTGCTTTTAAAGCACTTACATTGCTATGGTCTACCTATAGAGCCATAATGACTTTAAAATCAGTGGATGCAGGGGTGAAGTGGATGGGAGGAAACAATATAGGGGTTCAGAGCATAGTTCAAAGAGGTTGGGGAAGCAATGGGCTGGTAGGAAGGGGAGGGGCAGGATGAAGAGATATGGGGCTGCAATAGGACCAGGGAAGAGTGGGGAACCAACAGCGATGGAGACAAAGCAGAGGAAGCAAGCCACCAAGGAATTCAGTCCACATTTTCCTCTGCACCCACCACTGGAAAATGAGGCCTGTAGAATTCAGCGGCTTTATTCCACGCCACATCACCTACCACCTCCCACCTGAAAGGAAAGAAAAAGAAAAAGTAGAACGGGACAGAGACAGAGATAGGGAGAGGGGAGCAAAAGAGAAGAGTAACAGAGGGAGAGAACAGAGACAAACAGCAACAGGACAACAAAAGAGACAGGCAAGTGGGAGACTGACCGTGTGTAACGCCATGGAAGATCTAGTCGGAATACATTAAAAGTCTTGCGTATAGCGGGCACTTCTTGTAATTAATACACTTCACTCGTCACACTTTGTTGAAGTAAAAGAGCAGCAAATCAAAACTGAAGAGGTAAGGAACATATGAATTAAAAGCAGGGAAAGAGCTGAAAACTACCAAATGAGAAATTATTATGGTCTTATAAAAGCAACCAACCCTGAATGATCAGTCAGGAGAACCTGCCAATAAAAGAAAGAAGATGAACCAATCGACTCACTCAAAATGCTTTTTGAAAAAAAAATTAACCTACCATTTTTTCCCTCAGTAACTGAAATGTCCCAAGTAAAGTTTGTAACAAAACAAATTAAAATTGTACTTATTTCACAACATGTAGCCCCACCACAAATGAAATGCAGATCTGTAATATATTAAAAGTTTCACATCTGCCCATACTTCCTGTCAACTTTTTCCACTATAAATTCCTATGTCCACATTTGTAAAGAAACTGCCTATGCAAACAGGTCACACTGTAATTACACTCTTCCCACCCAGCAGAGAGACTGTATCGGCAGTTTCCTTTATAAATGTGGACATAGGAATTTATAATTGAAATATAAAAATAAGGGCAGAATGAATGACTTTACGATGGGAACTGAATTACGTCTGCACACCCTGGTCCAACTAATTTCCCACCTTCTAAACCCACTTCACCTGAAGACCACGTGGACTTCACTCCTCATGTGCAACACCACAAGTGATTGACCAGTATGAATAAATCTCTGAAATTAAAAAATAGCCCATCTACTGATAGTTTCAATCAGTTCTCCAGTCTCTGTAGCACTGCATCACAAGTTTTAATCAGCTCACTATCCTGTTGTCAATTACATTGATTATAATTAGTGTTCTTTGTTATTGTAATCATTCTCATTTACAACAGTTATACATTTGTACATTGTTGGCATAGTGTATGTGGTCCAGTGTACATAAGAGATGCTGATCGATGGGGAGTAAGCCATACATAGCAGCCTGTCCTTGGTGGGTGGTATTGCTTTCCATTGCTGCGACTGCCTGTTGCAGCAATCTAAATGTCTGTTGATCTTTTTGGTTATCCTTTCCACTGTGAGCCGGCAGTTTGTGGTGTCGATGGCTACCATCTTTTTGGCAGCAGAGTTATAGGTTTGTGAACCTCCATGGGCAGACGAGGTAGTGCCCGTCCCTGTCACACAATGTCTGGGCTATATAAGAGATGTTGCTGATGTGTTCGCCAGCCATTCGCAGTAGGGTAAGAAATTGGCTGCTGCGTTTACCTACATTACAGCAGTGGCTGCACCGCAAAAGTAATTCCTTTGTTATGAAGTGCTTTGGGTCGTCTAAGGTCATAGGAACAGGAGTGGGCCATTCAGCCCCTTGAGCCTGTTCCGCCATTCAATTAGATAATGGCTGATCTGTACCTCAACTCCATTTACCCGCCTTTGCTCCATATCCTTTGATACCCTTACCCAATAAAAATCGATCGCGCTCAGACCTGAAAGCTCCAAATGACCTCCAGCATCCACAGCCTTTTGGGGGAGAGAGTTCCAGATTTCCACTAGCCTTTGTGTGAAAAAATGCTTCCTGATTTCCCTCCTGAGTGGCCTAGCTCTAATTTTAAGATTATGTCCCCTTGTTCTTGATTCCTCCACCAGAGGAAATAGTTTCTCTGTATCTACCCGATAGAATCTTTTTAACAATTTAAACATCAGATCACCCCTCAATCTTCTATACTCAAGGGAATACAAGCCAAGTTTATGCAACCTATCCTCCTCAGCCCTGGTATCATTCTGCTGAATCTGCACTGCATCCCCTCCAAGGCCGATATATCCTTCTTGAGGTGCGGTGCCCAAAAGTGAACGCAGTACTCCAGATAGGGTCTGACCAAGGCTCTGTACAACTAAAGCATCACTTCCTCACTTCTACAATCCAATCCCCTTGAGATAAAGGCCAACATTCCATTAGCCTTTGAGATTGCTTTTTGTACCTGTCTACTGGCTTTTAATGATTTGTGTACTTGGACTCCCAAATCTCTTTAGGAGAATAATTTTTTTAAAAAACAAGGTACTTACTTGGGGTGCACAGGGCAGTCCCTGTGTTACAGTAACAGCAACACGACTGTCTACTCCATCTGCACTTCTCATGGTGTTTCGAGTCATCGGGTCGCTGTCAGTTATCATTCCCTCATGACTGATTGTTCTGCTCTGCAGGAGACTGTGAGAACCCACCATCTCATGACTGACAGAGCTGTCCTGCAAGATCCCAACTTCGCTGGTGTTGTCTTGTAACATGGCATTGTCTACCAGGGGTGCCGGCTGGGGGGCTCTCCTGTACTCGAGGAGGGGCTGTTGTCCGCCTAGTGGGACACTGGGATGATCTGAAATTCCATCCACCCTGCTCATCTGGCTGGAATACTGTAAAACAAATATAATCGTTAGAAGTCACTGTGGAAAAAAAATAACCCTAGCATAAAAAGATGTTAATGATCAAGACAGGGACCAATCCGATCTGCAGTACAGAGATTAGACAGGAAGATCGGTGTAGAGAAGTACTCCAAAGTGTAATGCATTTACAGCCCTCCATGTCTCTGCAACTTTAGAAAACACATTTTACCCTCCCTTCTTTAAATTTTCTCCCCTTAAGGCACTGACTCCTGATTGGAGACAGTTCCACAGATGGTAGCAGCCCTGTTTGCTCGCCGAGGTTTTATTTTGTTCTTGGGATGTGGGCAACACTGGCAAAGCAGCATTTATTGCCCATTCTTGGTTGCCCTGAGGGCATTGAGTAAACCACAAATAGCCATTCTTCACTTATGAGCCTCAATGGTGAATGTAAACAGCCTATTTGACTGGGGGGGGGAGTGGCAGAAGAGAAAAGAGGGGTCACAGTTGAACCCGATCCCAACATCCACACATGCACTTTCCAACAGGGGTTGCCTTAGAGCAGCTGACGTTATCTCTCTCCCCCAAAGGTTGGAGCACTGAGGTCAATCACAGCACCCCCACCACTGCTCCAACCAAAAATCTTACTCAGCACAGACTGGGGATCTTTATTTTAAAACACAAAGTTTATGAACTCCACTGATCAGCAGCTAATACACAAGCACCAGCAGAAGATGATGGCCTCGTCCACGAGACCCACCACCTGCTCCTTTGACGCTATTCCCACTAAGCTGCTGACCGCCCAACATCTGTTCCCAGCTTCCATGTTAGGTAACATTGTAGATACGAACATACGAATTAAGAGCAGGAGTAAGCCATTCGGCCCCTCGAGCCTGCTCTGCCATTTGATAAGATCATGGCTGATCTGATTGTGATCTCAACCCTACTTTCCCGTCTACCCACTATAACCTTTGACTCCCTTGTTAATCAGGAATCTATCTAACTCAGCCTTAAAAATACTCAATGACCCTCTCCTCAGGCACTATCCCCTCCATTTCAAAACAAATCAACCCTCAACCCCTCTGTCCTTTCAAACGACTGCCCCGTTGCCAACCTCCCTTTCCTTGCCATGGTCCTTGTGCCCATCTTTCCCCCAATTCAAAAGCCACGTGATTTGCTTGTGCGCACCACTTAGCTTTCGTCTTTGCCCAGGCTATAATCAGAGCAAAGGTCAGCACCATTTCGACCTGAAGTTATGTTGCATGACATTTTGTCAAAGGCCACTCTCCCAAGCAATGCCTTGCTTGGGAGCCTACTCTCAGGAATGCTGTTAAACTTTACATCACAGTCTGATGTGATGCAGGTCAGCACCTGCAATTCCCCCAAACAATAAGCTCCTGATTTCAATCTACAACTTGCATTTATATCAGACCTTTAATGTAGAAAACATCCCACCGCACTTTACCAGGGAAGGGAGGTGGGGAGATAAAAAGAACAAATAAATTAGAATACATAAAAGAACAGACACCAAGCCATGGAGGGAAATATGAGATGGGTTCTGCAAATCTTTTTAAAGGTGGTGAGATGGGGGAGGGAGGGAGGGAGGTAGGTAGGTAGGTAGGTCCAGAGGATAGAGCCGAGGCAGATGCACAAAAGCAGAGTCGGACTGTTGTAGGCAGTTGCCAAGTGGAAGCCAGGCATTTCCCCAGGGAAGAGGGAAGTAAAACTTACAGACTAATAGTTCTATTTTACCCTGTGTACGGAAACTGCCTCCTAATCCTTGTTGTTTTTAGCTAGAAAGGAAGAAAAGGAGAACGAACAGCACTTCGTCCCAGCCCAGTCAACTGCCTACATCTGTGCTGGGCTGCGGTTAGAGGCTCAGAGGCACACTGGTCTGCCGAGGGCCAGAGGTGGAGGGGTGAGCCGCAAAGAACCCCCGAGCCTCATTACGGGTATGACAAACCTAAACTGTTTGTTCCCTATCCACGTCATTAAAATGTTTTAGCATCCACTTTGAACAATCTGTTAGAAAGTCAAGCCCCAAAATTGCTGGTGAGCCACTATCCCGCCAGAAATAAAATGGGGAGAGACTTACACCAGTTCCTCTGGCCTGGCATTGACCCCCGTTCCAAATCCTGGGGACAGGGTCATTTACACAAAGGGAGCAAGTGTCTGTCCCCAGGATTAAGGTGCTTCCTGGGTGCCTGATGTGGGGACTAGGAATATTGGAACGGCACTTTGCACTCCATTGAGGGGAGGGCTGTTCTAACCAGAGGAGAGTTCTTTTTTTAAAAAAGTGTTGGCAATGTCTCTGTTGCTGGTTTCCTAACTACATTATGGGCTCCACTAATGCTTTTGTACTGCACTGTGCAGGCATCCTTTGCTTTGATGGGTGTTTGTGGAGGGGAATATCATTCTGCAAATTCCACCCCCTTCAATGACAGTGACAGAAGTACCTGTGTGCACTTCCCCGCCAGAATTTCAGACCAAAGGCAGTAATCAAAGAGTTCCGCCCCAAATTCCTCCCACCCACCAGAACTGCACGATTTTCACACTCAAAAATTAAGAGGAAGTTGGGGATTTTCAGCAGGTGTAAAATTCTTAAGCATAGAAGGGGGGTAACTATGGGACACTACAGTTTTTTTTTTCATGAATCCGGATGGATTTAACCCTTACTTTGTGGATATTTTGGGAAATAAAAATGATTGCAAGAGCACATAGGGTAGTCGAAGTAGCAATAAGTGCACATCACCTATAGACCAGCACCGTCCCAAGATGATTAGATGCAGGAACCTTTTTAAACCGAGTCCACCCCACATTAAAGCTGTGGAGTTCGTTTTAAAGCTGCCACCAGTGTTCTTGGGCTTTTAGGGCTGTCTGAAATATCTTTTGAAAATGTAAACCAGCCACCAAAATTCCAGTTTTTCGAATGGATCCTTATTTTAAATAAACACTTCAGGCCTTGCAGGATGGCCTGAACACCATCTTAGCATCTGAGATGCGCCGCGGGCTTGTGGAGTCTCCCAGCCGGGGATGTGGTGCCAAAGTCCAGCTTTGATTTTGGGATTCTTCCCATAACTAAAGATCTTCATCGGCGCTGCTTTGAGGTGTATTTTTAAGATAGTATTCCCCCCCCCCCCCCCGGGTTTAGGGCTTAGATTCTGGGTTTATGTCGAACAAAGTGCCTGCGAAGCTCAGGCTGGGCCCGGTCAACTAAACGCAGCCTGAGCTCCGGGCCTCCCCTCACCCTCTCTCTCTCTCTCTCCCGCCCGCCCGCTTGAAGACGATCCAGGCCCCGCGATCCCCGTTTCACGATTGAAAATGAGCGGGAGAGGGAGGAATGAGAGACTCACCGGGGGAGAGACGCTCCTCACAACATCAACCACTCGGCTCTCCTGCCTCAATGTCGGACGGCAAGTTTACAAAAAAAAAACACCCCCCCCCCTCCTCCTGCCGAGACCGCCTATAGCACGCCGGGAAATACCGCATCCGTCCCACAGCGGCAGCTGAAGCCCGCGCCGCCATGACAGCTGCTGGCAAATCGCCGCCCGCAGCAACTGCTCGCCGCCGCCATCTTCGTTGCTGGCAAATTCCAATACAGCAAATGTGTCCTCCAACAGAACCTGTCAAGGAGTTGAGACTCACTCATCTTCGTCTGAAAGTGTAGCCGTGTAAAAGGTGTGTATTATCTTCTTCAGGATAAATCCAGCACCATCTCTTCAAATGCAATCAGGTTGGAATCTCATCAGACTGTTTCCTGATCTTAACAATTCGAAATCTGTATTACAATAGCCCAACACCCTCAACAAGCTGGCAACTCAAATCCAGCCCTACGATCTGTAATTAGACTGAACTTCCAGCTGTCTAGACCATACACTCTGGAATTCCCTCCCTAAACCTCTCCTCCTTAAAACCCACCTCTTTGACCAAGCTTTTAGTCACTCCTCCTAATGTCTCCTTCTTTGGCTCAGTCCATTTTTGTCTGGTTGCACCTCCTGTGAAGCACCTTCAGACGTTTTTCTACATTAAAGGCACTATATAAATGAAAACTGGTGTTGTTGAAAATGCATCGGGGCAAAGGCTAGTAATAGGGTTGCCAAACCTCCCGGATTGTTCAGGAGACACCCCGAATGGGACATGGATCTCGCGGGCGCAGCTGCTAGCAACCCAGGAGATCTTTCCGCTTTAAATTTCCGGCCGCAGTAGCGACCCTCCCCGTTGCGTGACCTCACCGGCTGCCGCTCAGAAAAGGCTCCAGCTCGGTGACATCACCCCTGGTGCGGCAGAGAGTCAGCCCCCGCCTATGGGTGACCGGACACAACCGGCTGGTGTGGAGAGAGAGATGATGTGGAGATGCCGGTGATGGACTGGGGTTGACAAATATAAACAATCATTCCAACTGCCCGTTGTCAAGGCAATCAAAGTGTTCAGACAGAGAGGTGTTACCTACAGGACCACCGAATATACAAACGGCCAGAACACAAAACGTTTCCCCCTCTCTCTGTTTTGTGTTCTGGCCGTTTGTATATTCGGTGGTCCTGTAGGTAACACCTCTCTGTCTGAACACTTTGATTGCCTTGACAACGGGCAGTTGGAATGATTATCTGTAATCACCAGGTATTGTTCTCTGAATATAAATGCGAAAGGTTCAAGGATTTCCTGACATTCACCTGACGAAGGAGGAAGCCTCCGAAAGCTTGTGATTTTCAAATAAAATTGTTGGACTATAACTTGGTGTTGTAAGATTGTTTACATTGGAGAGAGAGAGACAGAGCGGGGAGAGATATGGGACTGGGGTGAACAGCGACAAAGTGGCAGGGGTTCAGGGCAGGAGAAGAGAGTGACAGTGGACTTCGGGTCAGAGGAGAGGGAAAGGTTGGGGGAGTTGGGATAGAGGATGGGGGAGATTGAGGGGATGAGGTAGAGAAGGAGAGGATGGGAAGAGGTGATGGAATGGCAAGGTCTAATGTCAATGCTCTCCTGGTCGGCCTCCCACCTTGCACCCTCTGTAAACTTGAGCTCATCCAAAATCCTGCTGCCCTGTATCCTAACTCGCACCAAGTCCCGTTCACCCATCACCCCGTCCTCGCTGACCTACATTGGCTCCCGGCAACACCTCAATTTTAAAATTGTCATCCCTCCATGACCTTGCCCCCCCGCTCCCTATCCCCCTAACCTCCTCCAATCTTACAACCCTCCAAGATCTCTACGCTTCTCCAATTCTGGCCTCTTGTGCATCCCCAATTTTCATCACTCCACCATTGGCAGCCGTGCTGTCAACTGCCTCAGCCCTAAGCTCTAGAATTCCCTCCCTAAACCTCTCTCTCCTCCTTTAAGACGCTCCTTAAAACCTACTTCTTTGACCGAGCTTTTGGTCATTTGTCCTAGTATCTCGGTGTCAAATTGTGCGAGAGTGCAACTACTAAGCCACAGCTGGGACCTAAGTGCTGTAACCTTGGTAAATTGCTGCAGGGCACCCTGTCGACCGTACATACTGAAGCCACAGTGCGCTGGTGGTGGAGGATACTGAGTCCAGTGGCAGGGGTGCCAGTCAAATAGACTGCTTTGCCCTGTATAGTGTCGAATTGAGTGTTAAGTGCTGCAAACACCCAGGTGAGTAGCGAATATTCTACCACACTCCTGGTTTGAGTCTTGTAGATGGTGGAGAGGCTCTGAAGCATCAGGAGGTGAGCCACTCGCAGGATACATAGACTCTGACCTGCTTTTGTAGCTATGCTGTTGATATGACTGAGCCAGTTCAGCTTCTGGTTACTCGTGACCCCCCTGCCAATGTTGATGGTGAGGGACTCAGCCACAGTGGTACCATTGAAGGTCAGGGGGAGATGGCTGGGCTTTCTCTTGTTAGAGATGGTCTTCCCCTGGCACTCATGTGGCACAAACGTTACCTACCACTTGTCAGTCCAAGCCTGGATGTTATCCAAGTCCTGTCGTAGGCTGGCATGGACAACTTCATTACGAGGGGAGTTGTGAATGGAGAGAACACTATGGAATCGCCATCAAACAGCTGGACTCCTGGCCTTACGATCGAGGGAAGGATCATTGAAGAAACAGCTAATGACAGTCGGGCTAAGGAGCTTCCCTGAGGAACTCTGGCCATTGTCAATCACAAGCATCTGCCCCGCACAGTTCAGATGGTGGGCCGACTACCAGTAACCGCAAGAGTGACAACGCAAAGCCAGACCACGTTCACCCTGACAATTTCATAGTTATCTGTACCCTGAAATGTCAGATATTTAATTTTTATTAATAAATACATTTGGCTTCTTAAGCCTGCCAGTGATTGTCTTTGGATTGTGATCTAGTGATGCAGACTCAAGTTTATTTACCAACACAAAATACAAATTCACCAAACCGCTTAATATAGATTCAGATTAAAAGACAAGATGAAATTGGAAAAGGAAATCACGCAGGGTGTAAAACGGGCGGCCGATTCACTCCCGCTTGTTCTGCGCTACCGGCAGAGACCGATTCGCATTACGACCACCTCGGTTGCTGAACAGCTGTGCAAACTTAAGGTAAGTAAATCTCAGGGGCCGAATAAGATGCATACGAGGGTTCTTCAGGAAATAAGGGAGGAAGTTGCAGGAATTCTGGCACAAATCTTCCAGAAATCACTGAATACTGGAGAGATGCCTGGTGATTGGAAAAAGGCAGATGTTACTCCTATTTTTAAAAAAGTGACCCAGGAAACTACAGACCAGTGAAGTTGACGTCCATTGTAGGTAAAGTTATGGAAACCTTCATTTAAAAGCTCATGGAGCACCTGGATAGAAATAAAATCATAAAAGATAACCAATTTGGGTTCATAAAAGGAGGTCTTGCCAATCTAACTTACTGGTTTTCTTCAAGGGTGTGACAAAAGAGCTGGAAAGGGATAAGGCAGTGGATGCCAGCTATTCAGAGGATACAGCACAGAATGATTATGGGAATGGAGGGATTGGATTATGAGGAGTGATTATGTAAATTGGGTATGTTCTCACTGGAAAAGAGCAGGTTGAGAGGTGATGTGATTGCTGTTTATCTAGTCCCTTTAGAATCGTACAATGTCGACCACAAGCTGTTTCACCTTGTACAGAACGTTAGAACCAGAGGACACGGCCTGCGTTTGAAGCAGGTAAATTCAAACCTAATCTGCAGAAACAATATTTCAGCTCCCTAGGGAGATATTGGAAGCAATTAGTATTGATTCGTTCAAATGCAAATTAGATAGATTCCTTTCAGAAAACAATAGTTTGTGATACAGTATAGGAGTAATTTGAGACGGGACGTGTGGTGAGTGTAACAGGCTTGGGAGGAACAGGTGACTTTGGACCTATGGTTCCCAAAGCTCTCCACCAATGGAGTTTTCCTCATCTCATGTCTGGGTCTGTTGTAGACTAATTAATCATAGCAATCAATCTCTATCAGTCAACAACTCCATTATACAATGTATCACATGACTACCAGGATGGTAGAAGGCAAATTAGGTGGACTGTGGTCTTTTCTCGTCCAGCAATTCCTACATCCTCTTAAGGAACTTGGGGGCTGAAATGCCACTGGGGGCATATTGGCAGCACAAGTGCATTGGCCCGGTTTCATTGTGTTTCTGGTGCACAAAATAGACGACCTGCCTTTTCTGAGGTAATTTCATTTACTTACTACGTAACTCGCCAGGAGCGTAAACCAAGATTTCCTGGGCAACATCAAATGTGCAGCTGCAGCTGCTTAAAGCAGCACCTACATTTCCTGCTCTTGGAAAGTGCGCCTTCTACTTGTGGCATGAGCCAGGAGTCTGCCCGTTGCCTGACAGGATGAAAGAATTAAGGCAGCTTTTAGGGTTCATGGTATTCACCTGCATGATAGAATCCCTTCCAGTTCATAAATGTCATGGCAGTGGTGAAAGGTATGGGCACATAAGTTGCATTGATGAGACCTTACACTCTTGGCAAGCCAGGCACTCTGAAGTGAAGAGTTCTCTCCTCCCGCTGGTCCTCCCTTTGGAAAAGTTATGAACATGTTGACCCTCACTAACCTGCTGCATACTGGCTGATGGGACATATGTCACTGATGGCACCTTGAAATGAGCCAGTGGCATAAAAGAACAAAGGTAGTTCTAACTTTCACTATGGTCAAAGCAGTCCCAGTACTCAAGGAAGTTTGGAGGTCCCACTGCTGGAAGTAGCAGAGGTCCTTAACTGCCTCCCTGATGAAACGCTAGCTCACATTCCAATCAAACTCTTTCCTCCTTGACTCAGCAGGTTTTTAAATTTAATTTCCCACCCAGGAACTTCTGCTGTGTAACATGTGGAAGCTCCTTCTAACTTCCATGTTATACCACCATTTTTGCTATTTGGCTTCTTTCAAGACCCCAGAGCTCTCCCCTTGAATAGAGACACAAACAACAGGGCTTTGGTTTTGTGGGGGAAAACTGTCTCCCACAGAGGTAACTGGATGGCTGATGTGGGAAACATCCTTTAATTCGATCTGTGCACGATTGACATAAAATGTAGGATAAGGGAAGAGGTTCTGCTTAGGGAGTATTAGCAGCTAGGAGCTAAATTAGAAAGAACCACCTCAAAAGGTAATAATCTCTGGATTATTACCTGAGCCACGAGCAAATTGGCATAGGGTAAATAAGATCCGAGCGTTAAATTCGTGGCTCAAAGATTGTTGTGGGAGAAATGAGTTTCGATTCATGGGGCACTGGCACCAGTACTGGGGAAAGTGGGAGCTGTACCGTTGGGACGGGCTTCATCTGAACCATGCTGGGACCAGTGTTCTGGCAAATTGTATAACTAGAACAGTAGAGAAGGCTTTAAACTAAACACCAGGGGTGAGGGATCAAGTAAGGGAAGATGTGATAAATTAAAGAAGACAAGGCAAGAGAGCAAGGTAGCAATAAGGGAAATGATAAATCAGAGAGTGGCAGGAAGGGACAGAGCATGCAAACTTAAGAGTGCGCCAGGACAAGACTAGAGGTTGCAAAAAAAGTAAAAAAAGAGAGCACTAAAGGCTTTATATCAATGTGTGTAGCGTTCATAACAAAATGGATGAATTGACAGCTCAAATAGAAATAAATATGTACGATCTGATAGCCATTACAGAGACATGGCTGCAAGATGACAAAGGCTGGAACCTGAATATTCAAGGGTACTTGACATTTTGGAAGGACAGGAAGCTAGGAAAAGGTGGAGGGGTAGCTCTGTTAATTAAAGATTTCACATCGTTCACCCGACGAAGGGGGAAGCCTCCGAAAGCTTGTGAATTTAAAATAAAATTGCTGGACTATAACTTGGTGTTGTAAAATTGTTTACAATTAATTAAAGATGACATGAGTATAGAGAGAAATGACCTTATTTCTAAAGACCAAGATGTAGAATCAGTTTGGGTAGAGATAAGAAATAGTAAAGGCAAGAAATCACTTGTGGGAGTAGTTTATAGGCCCCCTAACAGTAACCACACTGTAGGACAGGATATACAGGAAGAAAAAATGGGGGCTTGAGAGAAAGGAACAGCAATAATCATGGGTGATTTTAATCTACATATAGATTGGCAAAGGTAGCCTTGAAGATGAGTTCATAGAGTGCTTTCGGGACAGTTTCTTAGAGCAGCACGTTCTAGAGCCAGAGCGCAGGCTATTCTAGATCTGGTAATGCATAATGAGACAGGATTAATTAATGACTTCATTGTAAAGGAGCTTCTAGGTAGCAGTGATCACAATATGATGCGAAATTCACATTCACTTTGAGGGAGAGAAGAGTCAGTCTAAGACTAGTGTTTTAAACTTAAATAAGGGCAATTATGATGGCATGAAGACAGAGCTGGCTAAAGTGAACTGGGAACTTAGGTTAAGGGATAGGTCAGTAGAGATTGCAATGGCAGACATTTAATGAGATATTTCATAACACGCAAAGATACATTCCAGTGAGCAAGAACGTACCATCCGTGGCTAACTAAGGAAGTTAAAGATAGTATCAAATTGAAAGAAAAAGCATGCAATACCATGAAGATTAGTGGAAGGTCAGAAGATTGGACAGAATATAAAAAACAGCAAAGAATGACTAAAAGAATAATAAGGAGGGAGAAATTAGAGTACGAGAGAAAGCGAGCTAGAAATATAAAAACAGATAGTCAGAGTTTCTACAGGTATTTAAAAAGGAAAAGTGTAAGTAAAGTGAGCGTTGGTCCTCTAGAGAGTGAGTCTGGGGAATTAATAATGGAGAATAAGGAAATGATGGATGAATTGAACAGATATTTTGCATCCGTCTTCACTGTAGAGGATACAAATAACATGCCAAAAATAATTGTGAATCAAGAGGTGAAAGGGAGGGAGGAAGTTAAAACATTTACAATCACCAGGGAAAGGGTTCTGAAAAAAATTAGAACTAAAAGCTGACAAGTCCCCAGGTCTTGACGGACTTCATCCTCGGGTCTTAAAAGAAGTGGCTGCAGACATAGTAGATGCATTGGTATTAATTTTCCAAAATTCCCTCGATTCTGAAAGGGTCCCATCAGATTGGAAAATAGTGAATGTAACTCCTCTAGTCAAGAAAGGAGGGACACAGAAAACAGGAAACTACAGGCCAGTTAGCTTAACATCTGTCATAGGGAAAATATTAAAATCTATTATTAAGGAGGTTATAGCAGGGCACTTAGACAGTCTCAGTGCAATCAGGTAGAGTCAACACAGCTTTGAGAGAGGGAAATCATGTTTGACTAATTTATCAGAGTTCTTTGAGGAAGTAACAAGCAACGTGGATAAAGGGGATCCTGTGGATGTGGTGTACTTGGATTTCCAGAAGGCTTTTGACAAGGTGCCACATCAAAGGCTCCTACACAAAATAAGAGCTCACGGTGTAGAGGGTAACATATTAGCATGGATAAAGGATTGGTTAGCTAACAGGAAACAGAGAGTAGGCATAAATGGGTCATTTTCAGATTGGCAAGATGTAAGGAGTGGAGTGCCACAGGGATCAGTGCTGGGGCCTCAACTATTTACAATCTATATCAATGACTTGGATGAAGGGACCGAATGTATGGTTGCTAAATTTGCTGATGACACAAAAGGTAGGTAGGAAAGTAAGTTGTGAAGAGGACATAGGGAGTCTGCAAAGGGATATAGATAGGTTAAGTGAGTGGACAAAATTTGGCAGACACAGAGTATAATGTGGGAAAATGTGAACTTGTCCACCTTGGCAGGAGGAATAGCAAAGCAGTATATTATTTAAATGAAGAGCGATTGCAGAACTCTGAGGTACAGAGGGATCTGGGTGTCCTAGTACATGAATCACAAAAAGTTAGTGTGCAGGTACAGCAAGTCATTCGGAAGGCAAATGGAATATTGTCATTTATTGCAAGGGGAATGGAATATAAAGGTAGAGATGTTTTGCTACAGTTGTACAGGGCATTGGTGAGACCACATCCAGAATACTGTGTGCAGTTTTGGTCTCCTTATTTAAGAAAGGACATAATTGCTTTGGAGGCGGTTCAGAGAAGGTTCACTCGACTGATTCCTGGGATGAGGGGGTTATCTTATGAGGAAAAGCTGGACAAGTTGGGCCTGTATACACTGGAGTTTAGAAGAATGAGAGGTGATCTTATTGAAACACATAAGATCCTGAGGGGACTAGAAGGGGTAGGTGCTGAGAGGATGTTTCCCATTGTGGGAGAGACTAGAACTAGGGGCCACAGTTTAAAAATAAGGGGTCTCCCATTTAAGACGGAGATGACGAGAATTTTTTCTCTGAGGGTCGTGAGTCGGTGGAACTCCCTTCCCCAGAGAGCGGTGGAGGCAGGGTCATTGAATATTTTTAAGGCTGAGTTAGATAGATTCCTGATTAACAAAGGAGTCAAAGGTTATAGTAGGTAGACGGGAAAGTAGGGTTGAGGTCACAATCAGATCAGCCATGATCTTATCAAATGGCAGAGCAGATTCGAGGGGCCGAATGGCCTTCTCCTGCTCTTAATTCATATGTTTGTATATTCATAAACTACAAAAGTGATGACAACTGACAAGGGAATAAATGTTGGCACTGCTTCTTTATAAACTAATTGTACATAAAGTACACCATCATTTCAGGCTTGGCTACATACCAATCAAAAATCAGATCTGTAAAGACCCACCAGAAAATTGCCTACACTAAATGCACAAAAACTCTTTATACTAAATGAAGATAGTAAATTTTTATACATAAATACAGTTCATTAAATCTGTTTTTTTCCTCTAAAAAGACTGCATGTTATCAGTAACATCATACATTTGAGCACCTCACCCACTAAATCAGGGTGTGATAAACATACAGATTGCACAATGTGAGAAAATACAGAGCAGAAGGTTTTGCTGGTCAATAGGTTTTCACCAGTCTCAATAGTTACAGAAGGAACTTGTCAATCAGTTCCTATAGGCTGCAATGGCAATCAATCACTACTGTACAGTCCAGCAAAGGCCAAACTAGAGGGGTCCCCTAGGTAGGACATTCAAATTCCATGGTCCACTTGGAAATCCACACCCAATCGTCAGGAATTTCTTGGGGGCAATATTTGGACTTCCAATTTTTGACTTTACAGGGATTGTCACATTGAAGATCTGTGCATCCAACTTGGTTTTTCCCAGTTACATATTGGACTAAAGGCAACAATGTCAGTGCATCAGATACAGTTCAGACACATTTTAGGTTTGTGTCAGCTTCCAGATAATCAGATGTATGCTATAAGCCACTGTAACAGAGTTTGTATATGGTCGTACAGGTGAAGCCAATATTTTCTCCACATTCCAACATTAAAATGGAGCAAATACACCAGGCATCACAACATTTGTCCTCACACTTCATGAGCTGAAGTGTCCCAAAGAGGTAGGTTGGCAGTGGGATGGGACAAAAAGCTTCTGAAAATTAAACAATTTCTGTGCTCAAATAGTTCTACTTCATGGTTTCCTCCTTTTCTCTCCTGAAGCCACCGATCACTGGGGTATAATTTCACAACACCTGCAGCCCTCTGGTACCAGTGAGCGCTAGCCACTGCGAGGGGCTCAGTATCGCAACAGGTGGTGCATTTACCCACTGGGCGATTGGAGGAGCTGAAATAGTTCTACTCAATGAGCAAGTTGACACCGTCTGCTGTGGGAAATGGAAACATCACACCAGAACAGGACACAATGCTTTTCTGAAAAAGAGTGTTAGGGTCATTATAGGGGCAGTACAGAGTGAGTTCTAAATGGCAGCCAAGATGCTGGCACACAGTCCAAAGAACATTATTAAAGTCCCATTCTTCAGCACCATCAACCTATAATAAAAGTAGTTTATTCAGAAGCCATTAAGCATCATGGGGCAGGGTTGTAGCTGCAGTTGACAGTTGCTTTATTACAGTTACCTTATTGAGCTAAATTGTTTAACCAAGCATTCCTAAAATAAACAAGCAACATGGGGAGGGGAAGAGAAGAGACAGGTCACCTGAGCTCAGTCTGGACTAGATCACCAGACAATAATGGGTAGGTGTAGCAGAGATAGAGCGAGCTAGCACATTATTGAGGCTGGAAGTCACTTCCCAGACGCTCAATTTCATCCAGAAAGAAGTCCAGGTCATCCCTGCTGACCTGTGGGTTGATCAGGACCTGTCGGAAGAAGTTAACTTTGGTCCCATGCTGCTGGTAGCCAACCATCAAGCTGCCTCGTTTCATCATCCGCTCCTTGATAAATGGAGCCACCTAAACGCAACACAAAATGGTCAATGGTTAAAAAGGTACATCCACCTTTTGGAATCTTTCTCTTTCCCCCTGTATCCCCGTCCCCACCTCCCCTGAAGGTGCAGGCTCCTGCTGGGGTACAGTTCCACAGGTGCCAGGAGCCCTGCAGTACCTCGTCCAAATGGCCACCCTTTATGACGTTGAGTGGCAACAGAACATTCCAACATGGGGGGGGGGGGCATCACAGCTGAGTCTGATCCTGTCCTTACCCAATGTCCACATAGGCAGGACTCCTGGATAGAGACGAGGAAACCCCAGCTGGATTTTTTTTCCCTCTAAACTTGGCACACTGAGGCCGAAGACATCACTACCCCACCCGAGATCATCTAACTCAGCACAGTCCAGGGATGGAACCTGATCGGAGGAGAAATATTTTTGTATAGACTCCGTGCCACACCCAATAGTGCATTTACCTATTGAGCCATGTAGAAATGACCGACTGATCAGGAGATGATGCTTTCAACTTAACCAGCTTAGTGCAGTGAGGTGAATCCCTCTTTTTTGCCAAGCTCCTGGAGTTACAAACATTCACATTTTTGAAGCTTCACATTGTCAGCGAGACATCCTGTGCTTATTTACTGGTTTTAAAAAAGCTAGGAGGGTTTCCACAGGAACCTGATGCAGCGCAGCTCAATGGTCATTACTAAGGCTGTATTACAAGCTGCCTTTACGAACGGGGCTAGCAGAGTGTTTTGGGGAGTCATGTTTTGGTTCCTAAGCAGGTCAATGTCTAACTTCGAACAATTGTGGCGTAGGGAGTCTGAAACAATAGATCTTTAACAATCACTTCATTTATATTACAGCAGCCTCCCTGAAATGGGAGATGTAAATATCAAGTTACATTTTAAATCTAAAAAAAAAAAAAATCGGCAGATAAATGGAAACTACATGACATCAGGGTCTTCACTTTACTTCAGCTGAGAGCAAGCCGAGCTCCCAGTCCAACCGTTCACATCACCAGCCTGTTCAGACCTAGCCCCGAGGTCAGGCAGATCAGTTGTCAGAATAGTAAAGGAGCAAACAACTTCTAGGCAATTGTGCCCGCACGAGTCTTCAGTGGTTTCCCAAAGTACGATCAAGGCAAATTCAAAACGTGGCTTCTCCATATTGCAGAGATCCTTCTCCTGGGATAATGAGCATGTGGCCATCACCTTTTCCAATAACCAGCTCTCCATTTCTCCCTCCATTGCATGACCCAACTTTGTACATTATGACCACTTGCCTCGACCCCTCCACTGCCTCATTTTTGTCAGACACGCAGACATGAATGAGCCACAATTTCCTCCAATTAAACATGGAGACCAGTGCCATGATCTTCAGCGCCCACCACCGTATCCTTGTCACCAATTCTATCACCCTCCCACACCACCATCTCAGGCATCCTATTTGACCACAGCCAAGTATCTGACCTCATATCTTCTCCAATAACAAAGACCACAAACTTCCACCCGAGTAATATTGCCCGTCTCCGCCCCTGCCTCAGCTCATCTGCTGAAACCCTCATCCATGCCTTTGTCACTTCCAGACTCCACTATTCCAATGCCCTCTTGGCCAACCTCCCACCCTCCACGAACTTAAATTCATCCAATACTCTGCTGCCTGTATCTTAACTCGCACCAAATCCTGCTCACTAATCACCCCTGTCATTGCTGACTTACATTGGAAGTACTGGGGAACTGTGAGCCAATTTAAAATTTGCATCCTTATGTTTGAATCCCTGCATGGCCTTGCCCTCTCCATATTGGATAGCTCCTCCTCCGGACCACAGCCCCCCACCCCCACAAATTCTCCATTCCTCCGACTCTGGCCTCGTGCGTTCCGGTAAGAGGCTGATTATGTCAAAACAGACCACCAAGTAACATAGGACCAACCCACTGCACCACCCGGTCCCAGAGTGTGAAAGGACAGTGTGATAACCCACTGTATCACCCAGTCCCAGCGTGTGAAAGGACAGTGTGATAACCCACTGTATCACCCAGTCCCAGAGTGTGAAAGGACAGTGTGATAACCCACTGTATCACCCAGTCCCAGAGTGTGAAAGGACAGTGTGATAACCCACTGTATCACCCAGTCCCAGAGTGTGAAAGGACAGTGTGATAACCCACTGTATCACCCAGTCCCAGAGTGTGAAAGGACAGTGTGATAACCCACTGTATCACCCAGTCCCAGAGTGTGAAAGGACAGTGTGATGACCCACTGTATCACCCAGTCCCAGAGTGTGAAAGGACAGTGTGATAACCCACTGTATCACCCAGTCCCAGAGTGTGAAAGGACAGTGTGATGACCCACTGCACCATCCGGTCCCAGAGTGTGAAAGGACAGTGTGATAACCCACTGTATCACCCAGTCCCAGAGTGTGAGAGGACAGTGTGATAACCCACTGTATCACCCAGTCCCAGAGTGTGAGAGGACAGTGTGATAACCCACTGTATCACCCAGTCCCAGAGTGTGAAAGGACAGTGTGATAACCCACTGTATCACCCAGTCCCAGAGTGTGAAAGGACAGTGTGATGACCCACTGTATCACCCAGTCCCAGAGTGTGAAAGGACAGTGTGATGACCCACTGTATCACCCAGTCCCAGAGTGTGAAAGGACAGTGTGATAACCCACTGTATCACCCAGTCCCAGAGTGTGAGAGGACAGTGTGATAACCCACTGTATCACCCAGTCCCAGAGTGTGAAAGGACAGTGTGATGACCCACTGTATCACCCAGTCCCAGAGTGTGAAAGGACAGTGTGATAACCCACTGTATCACCCAGTCCCAGAGCGTGAAAGGACAGTGTGATAACCCACTGTATCACCCAGTCCCAGAGTGTGAAAGGACAGTGTGATAACCCACTGTATCACCCAGTCCCAGAGTGTGAGAGGACAGTGTGATAACCCACTGTATCACCCAGTCCCAGAGCGTGAAAGGACAGTGTGATAACCCACTGTATCACCCAGTCCCAGAGTGTGAGAGGACAGTGTGATAACCCACTGTATCACCCAGTCCCAGAGTGTGAAAGGACAGTGTGATAACCCACTGTATCACCCAGTCCCAGAGTGTGAGAGGACAGTGTGATGACCCACTGTATCACCCAGTCCCAGAGTGTGAAAGGACAGTGTGATGACCCACTGTATCACCCAGTCCCAGAGTGTGAAAGGACAGTGTGATAACCCACTGTATCACCCAGTCCCAGAGTGTGAAAGGACAGTGTGATAACCCACTGTATCACACAGTCCCAGAGTGTGAACGGACAGTGTGATAACACACTGTATCACCCGGTCCCAGAGTGTGAAAGGACAGTGTGATAACCCACAGCAGCACCCGGTCCCAGAGTGTGAAAGGACAGTGTGATAACCCACTGTATCACCCAGTCCCAGAGTGTGAAAGGACAGTGTGATAACCCACTGTATCACCCAGTCCCAGAGTGTGAAAGGACAGTGTGATAACCCACTGTATCACCCAGTCCCAGAGTGTGAGAGGACAGTGTGATAACCCACTGTATCACCCAGTCCCAGAGTGTGAGAGGACAGTGTGATAACCCACTGTATCACCCAGTCCCAGAGTGTGAGAGGACAGTGTGATAACCCACTGTATCACCCAGTCCCAGAGTGTGAAAGGACAGTGTGATAACCCACTGTATCACACAGTCCCAGAGTGTGAACGGACAGTGTGATAACACACTGTATCACCCGGTCCCAGAGTGTGAAAGGACAGTGTGATAACCCACAGCAGCACCCGGTCCCAGAGTGTGAAAGGACAGTGTGATAACCCACTGTATCACCCAGTCCCAGAGTGTGAAAGGACAGTGTGATAACCCACTGTATCACCCAGTCCCAGAGTGTGAAAGGACAGTGTGATAACCCACTGTATCACCCAGTCCCAGAGTGTGAAAGGACAGTGTGATAACCCACTGTATCACCCAGTCCCAGAGTGTGAGAGGACAGTGTGATAACCCACTGTATCACCCAGTCCCAGAGTGTGAGAGGACAGTGTGATAACCCACTGTATCACCCAGTCCCAGAGTGTGAGAGGACAGTGTGATAACCCACTGTATCACCCAGTCCCAGAGTGTGAAAGGACAGTGTGATAACCCACTGTATCACCCAGTCCCAGAGTGTGAAAGGACAGTGTGATAACCCACTGTATCACCCGGTCCCAGAGCGTGAGAGGACAGTGTGATAACCCGCAGCACCACCCGGTCCCAGAGCGTGAAAGGACAGTGTGATAACCCACAGCACCACCCGGTCCCAGAGCGTGAAAGGACAGTGTGATAACCCACTGTATCACCCAGTCCCAGAGTGTGAAAGGACAGTGTGATAACCCACTGTATCACCCAGTCCCAGAGTGTGAAAGGACAGTGTGATAACCCACTGTATCACCCAGTCCCAGAGTGTGAAAGGACAGTGTGATAACCCACTGTATCACCCAGTCCCAGAGTGTGAAAGGACAGTGTGATAACCCACTGTATCAGCCAGTGCCAGAGTGTGAGAGGACAGTGTGATAACCCACTGTATCACCCAGTCCCAGAGTGTGAAAGGACAGTGTGATAACCCACTGTATCACCCAGTCCCAGAGTGTGAAAGGACAGTGTGATAACCCACTATCACCCAGTCCCAGAGTGTGAAAGGACAGTGTGATAACCCACTGTATCAGCCAGTCCCAGAGTGTGAGAGGACAGTGTGATAATCCACTGTATCACCCAGTCCCAGAGTGTGAAAGGACAGTGTGATAACCCACTGTATCACCCAGTCCCAGAGTGTGAAAGGGCAGTGTGATAACCCACTGTATCACCCGGTCCCAGAGCGTGAAAGGACAGTGTGATAATCCACTGTATCACCCAGTCCCAGAGTGTGAAAGGACAGTGTGATAACCCACTGTATCACCCAGTCCCAGAGTGTGAAAGGGCAGTGTGATAACCCACTGTATTACCCAGTCCCAGAGTGTGAGAGGACAGTGTGTTAACCCACTGTAACACCCAGTCCCAGAGTGTGAAAGGACAGTGTGATGACCCACTGTATCACCCAGTCCCAGAGTGTGAGAGGACAGTGTGATAACCCACTGTAACACCCAGTCCCAGAGTGTGAGAGGACAGTGTGATGACCCACTGTATCACCCAGTCCCAGAGTGTGAAAGGGCAGTGTGATAACCCACTGTATTACCCAGTCCCAGAGTGTGAAAGGACAGTGTGATAACCCACTGTATCACCCAGTCCCAGAGTGTGAAAGGACAGTGTGATAACCCACTATCACCCAGTCCCAGAGTGTGAAAGGACAGTGTGATAACCCACTGTATCACACAGTCCCAGAGTATGAAAGGACAGTGTGATAACCCACTGTATCACCCAGTCCCAGAGTGTGAAAGGACAGTGTGATAACCCACCGTATCACCCAGTCCCAGAGTATGAAAGGACAGTGTGATAACCCACCGTATCACCCAGTCCCAGAGTGTGAAAGGACAGTGTGATAACCCACGGTATCACCCAGTCCCAGAGTGTGAAAGGACAGTGTGATAACCCACCGTATCACCCAGTCCCAGAGTGTGAGAGGACAGTGTGATAACCCACTGTAACACCCAGTCCCAGAGTGTGAGAGGACAGTGTGATGACCCACTGTATCACCCAGTCCCAGAGTGTGAGAGGACAGTGTGATGACCCACTGTATCACCCAGTCCCAGAGTGTGAAAGGACAGTGTGATGACCCACTGTATCACCCAGTCCCAGAGTGTGAAAGGACAGTGTGATAACCCACTGTATCACCCAGTCCCAGAGTGTGAAAGGACAGTGTGATAACCCACTGTATCACACAGTCCCAGAGTGTGAACGGACAGTGTGATAACACACTGTATCACCCGGTCCCAGAGTGTGAAAGGACAGTGTGATAACCCACAGCACCACCCGGTCCCAGAGCGTGAAAGGACAGTGTGATAACCCACAGCACCACCCGGTCCCAGAGTGTGAAAGGACAGTGTGATAACCCACTGTATCACCCAGTCCCAGAGTGTGAGAGGACAGTGTGATAACCCACTGTATCACCCAGTCCCAGAGTGTGAGAGGACAGTGTGATAACCCACTGTATCACCCAGTCCCAGAGTGTGAGAGGACAGTGTGATAACCCACTGTATCACCCAGTCCCAGAGTGTGAGAGGACAGTGTGATAACCCACTGTATCACCCAGTCCCAGAGTGTGAGAGGACAGTGTGATGACCCACTGTATCACCCAGTCCCAGAGTGTGAAAGGACAGTGTGATGACCCACTGTATCACCCAGTCCCAGAGTGTGAAAGGACAGTGTGATAACCCACTGTATCACCCAGTCCCAGAGTGTGAAAGGACAGTGTGATAACCCACTGTATCACACAGTCCCAGAGTGTGAACGGACAGTGTGATAACACACTGTATCACCCGGTCCCAGAGTGTGAAAGGACAGTGTGATAACCCACAGCACCACCCGGTCCCAGAGCGTGAAAGGACAGTGTGATAACCCACAGCACCACCCGGTCCCAGAGTGTGAAAGGACAGTGTGATAACCCACTGTATCACCCAGTCCCAGAGTGTGAGAGGACAGTGTGATAACCCACTGTATCACCCAGTCCCAGAGTGTGAGAGGACAGTGTGATAACCCACTGTATCACCCAGTCCCAGAGTGTGAGAGGACAGTGTGATAACCCACTGTATCACCCAGTCCCAGAGTGTGAGAGGACAGTGTGATAACCCACTGTATCACCCAGTCCCAGAGTGTGAGAGGACAGTGTGATAACCCACTGTATCACCCAGTCCCAGAGTGTGAGAGGACAGTGTGATAACCCACTGTATCACCCGGTCCCAGAGTGTGAGAGGACAGTGTGATAACCCACAGCACCACCCGGTCCCAGAGCGTGAAAGGACAGTGTGATAACCCACTGTATCACCCAGTCCCAGAGTGTGAAAGGACAGTGTGATAACCCACTGTATCACCCAGTCCCAGAGTGTGAAAGGACAGTGTGATAACCCACTGTATCACCCAGTCCCAGAGTGTGAAAGGACAGTGTGATAACCCACTGTATCACCCAGTCCCAGAGTGTGAAAGGACAGTGTGATAACCCACTGTATCAGCCAGTGCCAGAGTGTGAGAGGACAGTGTGATAACCCACTGTATCACCCAGTCCCAGAGTGTGAAAGGACAGTGTGATAACCCACTGTATCACCCAGTCCTAGAGTGTGAAAGGACAGTGTGATAACCCACTATCACCCAGTCCCAGAGTGTGAAAGGACAGTGTGATAACCCACTGTATCAGCCAGTCCCAGAGTGTGAGAGGACAGTGTGATAACCCACTGTATCAGCCAGTCCCAGAGTGTGAGAGGACAGTGTGATAACCCACTGTATCACCCGGTCCCAGAGCGTGAAAGGACAGTGTGATAACCCACTGTATCACCCGGTCCCAGAGCGTGAAAGGACAGTGTGATAATCCACTGTATCACCCAGTCCCAGAGTGTGAAAGGACAGTGTGATAACCCACTGTATCACCCAGTCCCAGAGTGTGAAAGGGCAGTGTGATAACCCACTGTATTACCCAGTCCCAGAGTGTGAGAGGACAGTGTGTTAACCCACTGTAACACCCAGTCCCAGAGTGTGAAAGGACAGTGTGATGACCCACTGTATCACCCAGTCCCAGAGTGAGAGAGGACAGTGTGATAACCCACTGTAACACCCAGTCCCAGAGTGTGAGAGGACAGTGTGATCACCCACTGTATCACCCAGTCCCAGAGTGTGAAAGGGCAGTGTGATAACCCACTGTATTACCCAGTCCCAGAGTGTGAGAGGACAGTGTGATAACCCACTGTATCACCCAGTCCTAGAGTGTGAAAGGACAGTGTGATAACCCACTATCACCCAGTCCCAGAGTGTGAAAGGACAGTGTGATAACCCACTGTATCACACAGTCCCAGAGTATGAAAGGACAGTGTGATAACCCACTGTATCACCCAGTCCCAGAGTGTGAAAGGACAGTGTGATAACCCACTGTATCACCCAGTCCCAGAGTGTGAAAGGACAGTGTGATAACCCACCGTATCACCCAGTCCCAGAGTATGAAAGGACAGTGTGATAACCCACCGTATCACCCAGTCCCAGAGTGTGAAAGGACAGTGTGATAACCCACGGTATCACCCAGTCCCAGAGTGTGAAAGGACAGTGTGATAACCCACCGTATCACCCAGTCCCAGAGTGTGAGAGGACAGTGTGATAACCCACTGTATCACCCAGTCCCAGAGTGTGAAAGGACAGTGCGATAACCCACTGTATCACCCAGTCCCAGAGTGGGAGAGGACAGTGCGATAACCCACTGTATCACCCAGTCCCAGAGTGTGAAAGGACAGTGTGATAACCCACGGTATCACCCAGTCCCAGAGTGTGAAAGGACAGTGTGATAACCCACTGTATCACCCAGTCCCAGAGTGTGAAAGGACAGTGTGATAACCCACCGTATCACCCAGTCCCAGAGTGTGAGAGGACAGTGTGATAACCCACCGTATCACCCAGTCCCAGAGTGTGAAAGGACAGTGTGATAACCCACCGTATCACCCAGTCCCAGAGTGTGAAAGGACAGTGTGATAACCCACTGTATCACCCAGTCCCAGAGTGTGAAAGGACAGTGTGATAACCCACTGTATCACCCAGTCCCAGAGTGTGAAAGGACAGTGCGATAACCCACTGTATCACCCAGTCCCAGAGTGGGAGAGGACAGTGCGATAACCCACTGTATCACCCAGTCCCAGAGTGGGAGAGGACAGTGCGATAACCCACTGTATCACCCAGTCCGAGTGTGAAAGGACAGTGTGATAACCCACTGTATCACCCAGTCCCAGAGTGTGAAAGGACAGTGTGATGACCCACTGTATCACCCAGTCCCAGAGTGTGAGAGGACAGTGTGATAACCCACTGTAACACCCAGTCCCAGAGTGTGAGAGGACAGTGTGATGACCCACTGTATCACCCAGTCCCAGAGTGTGAAAGGGCAGTGTGATAACCCACTGTATTACCCAGTCCCAGAGTGTGAGAGGACAGTGTGATAACCCACTGTATCACCCAGTCCTAGAGTGTGAAAGGACAGTGTGATAACCCACTATCACCCAGTCCCAGAGTGTGAAAGGACAGTGTGATAACCCACTGTATCACCCAGTCCCAGAGTGTGAAAGGACAGTGTGATAACCCACTGTATCACCCAGTCCCAGAGTGTGAAAGGACAGTGTGATAACCCACCGTATCACCCAGTCCCAGAGTATGAAAGGACAGTGTGATAACCCACCGTATCACCCAGTCCCAGAGTGTGAAAGGACAGTGTGATAACCCACGGTATCACCCAGTCCCAGAGTGTGAAAGGACAGTGTGATAACCCACCGTGTCACCCAGTCCCAGAGTGTGAGAGGACAGTGTGATAACCCACTGTATCACCCAGTCCCAGAGTGTGAAAGGACAGTGCGATAACCCACTGTATCACCCAGTCCCAGAGTGGGAGAGGACAGTGCGATAACCCACTGTATCACCCAGTCCCAGAGTGTGAAAGGACAGTGTGATAACCCACGGTATCACCCAGTGCCAGAGTGTGAAAGGACAGTGTGATAACCCACTGTATCACCCAGTCCCAGAGTGTGAAAGGACAGTGTGATAACCCACTGTATCACCCAGTCCCAGAGTGTGAAAGGACAGTGTGATAACCCACCGTATCACCCAGTCCCAGAGTGTGAGAGGACAGTGTGATAACCCACCGTATCACCCAGTCCCAGAGTGTGAAAGGACAGTGTGATAACCCACCGTATCACCCAGTCCCAGAGTGTGAAAGGACAGTGTGATAACCCACCGTATCACCCAGTCCCAGAGTGTGAAAGGACAGTGCGATAACCCACTGTATCACCCAGTCCCAGAGTGGGAGAGGACAGTGCGATAACCCACTGTATCACCCAGTCCGAGTGTGAAAGGACAGTGTGATGACCCACTGTATCACCCAGTCCCCGAGTGTGAAAGGACAGTGTGATAACCCACTGTATCACCCAGTCCCAGAGTGTGAAAGGACAGTGTGATAACCCACTGTATCACCCAGTCCCAGAGTGTGAAAGGACAGTGTGATAACCCACTATCACCCAGTCCCAGAGTGTGACTGGAAAAAATGGGTTATCGCACTGTTCTGTCATTCCATATAAGGTTAGCAGACCCAGATTTGCGGGTGTTGACACAATGGGCTGAATGGTCTCCTTCTGTGCCATAAATTTTCTATAAGTTCAAGAAAGAAAGGCAACAACCTCCTCTCACTTTCTTTCAATTTCCATACCAAAAACAATTCCATTATTCATGGTTGAGTCACCCAATTTTTCAAGCGTGGAGGGAGATTGAAATTGGCAGCTAAAGACTATTCCTAGTGCACCCTCACCTTTCCGAGGTTTTTCCAGAAGTCAGGGGTCTCCTCTTTCCCTCGTAGGCTGGGTGGGATGTACCAGAAGCAGACATTGACACACTGAGGCTGCAAGAGAGTGCAAGAGTAAATGTTTACCCGTTAAAGACTCCAGCTTTCCCCCGCTCAGTTGTATCTCTGAAATCATACGTGCTTGAAAAAAGCAGAGACAGCCCTCCAAGAATGTGACAACTCAAAGGCAGGCCTGAATTCAAGCCAGTGACGTAGAAAATGTCGTTACACTGAAAGTGTGCTCGGACACAGGTTTGCAGTGGAAGCTGTAAAAATTCCCAACATTCCTTCACTCAAATTGGAGGGAAAAAGACAAGTACACGAAAGCTTGAAGGGGAGACAAGTGTGGACTTCAAAAGACTTTTTCTTTTTAAATAATGGCCCAACAGAAATTAAAGGATTTGAAGCCAGTCTCAGTGAGCAGAGGGTCAGGGCTGTAAGCAGCAGGTTTAGAATTGTGCAACCCCAGACTGGTGGGCCATTACTTTGGGTCCAGAGACTTGCTCCCATGGAAAATTAAACCAGAATGCACCATGTTAAACACTTTATAACTTTGCAAATGACAGCTTTGCAGTTTGAAAGTAAAGGACTTGCATTTGTAGAGCTCCTTTGATGTGGGCTAAGGGGTGAGTTTTTACACAGGGTCTTAAAAAGGAGGGAGGAGGGGTTTAGGGAGGCAATTGCAGAAAATGGGGCCTAGGCAGCTGAAGGAACGGCTGCCAACAGAGGGGAGCACAAAGCCCAAGTCAGGGGAATGGAGAGATAGGGGGAGTGTCGAGCTTGGAGGTTACAGAGGGCTTTAAACAGGAGGATGAGAATTAAAATTTAAGCAGTGGAGAGACTGAGAATCAATGTCAGTCAGCGAGGACAAGGGTGATGGGTGAGTGGGATTTGGTGCAGGATAGGATACAGGCAACAAAGTTTTGGATAAGCTGAAGATTATGTAGGATGAGTCATGGGATCTTTTACATCCACCTGAACAGGCAGACAGGGTCTCCGTTAATGTCCAATTTGAAAGATGGGGCATCCAATAATGCAGCACACCCTCAGTGCTGCACAGGGAGTGTCAGCCTAGATTATGAGCTCAAGTCCCTGGAGTGAGGCTTGAGCCCACAACCTTCTGATTCAGAGGTGAGCACTACCACTGAACCAAGGCTGAGGTAGGGCCAGAGGTGGGCAACATTAGAGGCTGAAGTAGGTAGTCTTTGTGACTGAGGATATGGAGCCCCAAATATTACACCAAGGTTGTGAACAGTCCGAGACAGTGGCTGGAATCTGTGGTGAGGGTGCAGAATGTGTGTTTGCGGCCAAAGATAATAGTTTTGGTCATCCCAAAGATTAGCTAGAGGAAACTGCGACTCATCCATTTTCCCTCCCCTCCACCACAGCTCTACCCAGGCATTTCCTCCTCCCCCTCCAGGCCCCTACCTCCAGTTTCAAACACCTGCAACAGGAGGTCAGTGGCCTCAGACGTGGAGCTGTACTGATCAGAAGGCAGAAAGATGAGGAAATAATGGGAGGGATAAGGATTTTCATCCACGAATGTGGTTAATTGGACAATATCCTCAATTACAAATAAAATTGTTTGGGTTGGGGGGGGGGGGGGCGCGAAGGACCACATTCTGGGGCTCGATATGTAGCCAAGTGTTTGTGACATTTTACCTCCATCAGTAGCTGAAAACCTTCTCTTTCTTTCATCTCATTGACCAAATACCTGGAAAAATTAAAACCACAAACAGAATGTTAATACACAAAAATCTGACATGGAATCACTTACAGTCAAGGTAAAACCACATGTATGGTGCAAAGGGAAAGGTAAATCTACAAAAAAGCAGGCCTCGCCCCCTCCTTGTTCATGTACGTGGTGGTGGGAGGGGGGGGTGCAGCCTTCTCATGGTAGTTAACACACCCATATATGGGCATGTGTACGAAACCAGGCCACTGCCTCCCGTGCATGGGTAGAGCTCAAAAGGTCCATTGGGCGGATTTCTCACCAAAGCAGAGGATCAGTAGGAACGTCACACAATGGTGAAGAGGAAGGTACTTCTCGATCTCTCTCCACCCCAAGACCTGCTGCTATAAATATGCTACTCCGTTCTGCTCTCACCAAATCAGGAAATGTTATTCGAAGTTCGGGCTGGGGAAAGAATGAGTGATTTCACACTGCACAGGATATGCAGCGACAATGTGGAAAATTGCCCAGGTATGTCCTGTCCACAAAAAGCAGGACATATCCAATCCGGCCAATTACCACCCCATCAGTCTACTCTCAATCATCAGCAAAGTGATGGAAAGTGTCGTCGACAGTGCTATCAAGCGGCACTTACTCACCAATAACCTGCTCACCAATACTCAGTTTGGGTTCCACCAGGACCACTCGGCTCCAGACCTCATTACAGCCTTGGTCCAAACATGGACAAAAGAGCTGAATTCCAGAGGTGAGGGGAGAGTGACTGCCCTCGACATCAAGGCAGCATTTGACCGAGTGTGGCACCAAGGAGCCAGAGTAAAATTGAAGTCAATGGGAATCAGGGGGAAAACTCTCCAGTGGTTGGAGTCATACCCAGCACAAAGGAAGATGGTAGTGGTTATTGGAGGCCAATCATCTCAGCCCCAGGACATTGCTGCAGGAGTTCCTCAGGGCAGTGTCCTAGGCCCAAACATCTTCAGCTGCTTCATCAATGACCCCTCCATCATAAGGTCAGAAATGGGGATGATTGCAGTGTGTTTAGCTCCATTCACAACCCCTCAGATAATGAAGCAATCCGTGCCCACATGCTGCAAGACCTGGACAACATCCAGGCTTGGGCTGATAAGTGGCAAGAGTCCAATCACCTCCCCTTGACATTCAATGGCATTACCATCGCCAAATCCCCCACCAACAACATCCTGGGGGTCACCATTGACCAGAAACTTAACTGGACCAGCCACATAAATACTGTGGCTACGAGAGCAGGTCAGAGGCTGGGTATTCTGTGGCAAGTGACTCACCTCCTGACTCCCCAAAGCCTTTCCACCATCTTCAAGGCACAAGTCAGGAGTGTGATGGAATACTCTCCACTTGCCTGGATGAGTGCAGCTCCAACAACACTCAAGAAGCTCGACACCATCCAGGACAAAGCAGCCAGCTTGATTGGCACCCCATCCACCACCCTAAACATTCACTCCCTTCACCACCGGCGCACAGTGGCTGCAGTGTGTACCATCTACAGGATGCACTGCAGCAACTCGTCAAGGCTTCTTCGACAGCACTTCCCAAACCCGCGACCTCTACCACCTAGAAGGACAAGAGCAGCAGGTACATGGGAACACCACCACCTGCACGTTCCCCTCCAAGTCACACACCATCCCGACTTGGAAATATATCGCCGTTCCTTCATCGTCGCTGGGTCAAAATCCTGGAACTCCCTTCCTAACAGCACTGTGGGAGAACCTTCACCACACGGACTGCAGCGGTTCAAGAAGGCGGCTCACCACCACCTTCTCAAGGGCAATTAGGGATGGGCAATAAATGCTGGCCTTGCCAGCGACGCCCACATCCCATGAACGAATAAAAAAGGATAGCCTTTCCTCCTAGTCATGAGTCAGCGCACAGATGTACAACAGCATGAAGTTTTGTGCCAGACGGACCAGGCATGAAGAATGAACAGAATTGGACATCAGTGAAATGGACAGAGGAAGCAAGGGGAAGAGGTTCTGAGAGGTCCAGTAATTTGGGAGGGGAGGAATGGGGAGAGAGACAGAGAGTGCGTGCATGCAGAGATGGAGGACACGCGAGAGAGAAAATGAGAGAGTATGCAAGAGAGGGAGCAAGTGAGAATGGACAAAAGAAAGGTGAGCATACGTCAGAAAGAGATTGTGTATGCAAGAGATACAAAGTAGTGGAGAAGCAAAAAGGACAGAAGTGTGGGGAAACAGCCGGCCAGATAAATATATTTGTTCACAGATGTGAAGCACAAAGGGCAGAAACAGTTATAGTTTCCATCTTCTCCTGGATGTTCACATTCATGCACAGACATGGAGAACACACACTTACCCGAGTTATACATGGGGAAGGCGCAATGACGTAAATCGGTAACACGATGTCACCACATTACTCATTACATCTGCCCCAGAAACCCCTCAACTTTTAGAGGAAAAAAAAACAATTACAGTTTGGAAAAGTAAGTTCCCCCCCCCCCAGAGTGGGAGGATGGGTAGAAACCCCCTGAACAATGAAACTATACTGAACACTCAGCATCACCTCCAAAGACTGGCCAGTGTCCAGTGAACACTTGGCTCCATCCCCTCCTGGAGGTAGTGGTTAGCTAGTGTGTGGGGATGGAGCGATGACTCGGGTGAATTTGCAGCAGAAACCTTCTCTACTTTTATATCTGACCAAAGAGTAACAAAGTGGGTGGATCCTGTTTGGAGGAGAATCTGGGTGAGACTCAATTGAACACTGATGGGATCCACCTGGCTAAGAGACTTTGCCCGATGCTTTAGTTATAGAGAGCCCTTAAACATGATGCTCAGCCAATGAAGATACATGGCTGTTCAGAACAAGTTCCAATACAGGTATAAAGTAAACAGTGTTGGGGCAAAAAGACTATCAGTGATTCTAATCTTCAATTTTTTTTGAAAATGTCATCGTGTTCCCCAATGATATCAGATGAAACCTTTTCGTCTCCTCCAATTTATAAAAAAGTGTCAGCCTTGGCTCAGTGGTAGCACACTCACCTCAGAGTCAGAAGGTCACGGGCTCAAGCCCTACTCCAGAGACTTGAGCACATAATCCAGGCTGACGCTCCAGCACAGTACTGAGGGAGTGCTGCACTGTCGGAGGTGCCATCCTTCAGATGAGACGTTAAACTGAGACAGAGGTCCCGACTGCCCTCTCAGGTGGATGGAAAAGATCCCACGGCCACTATTGGAAGAAGTGCGGGGAAGTTCTCCCCGGTGTCCTGGGGCCAATATTTATCCCACAATCAACATCACAAACAGATTATCTGGTCATTATTTCATTGCTGTTTGTGGGATCTCACTGTACACAACTTGGCTGCTGCATTTCACCTCCCCCCCCACCTTTTCAGGGGGAAATGGAAGATAAATAACTATAAACTTCTCATGGAGAGTTGGCTTGTGGGGGGGGGTTGGTGAGCGATCGGGGAAGATCTGCCCTTTTGTCGGCCTAATTGGTTCCCAGCCATTAGAACTCCAGGTAGCTAACGACAGACGACCTTCTCCGTGTGAAGGTCCACACAACATTTGGAAGATACAATTTATTTCCACCCTCTTATCCTTTTCGGATGCATCACCAAATGGACTCTGACCAATCCAAGCCAAATGACAACTTGCATTTATATAGCGCCCTTAACGTAGTAAAACCTCCCAAGGCGCTTCACAGGAGCGATTATCGAACAAAATTTGACACCGAGCCACATAAGGAGATATTAGGACAGGTGACCAAAGCTTGGGCAGAAGTCGGTTTTTAAGGAGCATCTTAAAAGGAGGCGGAGAGGTTTATGGAGGGAATTCCAGAGCTTAGGGCCTAGGCAGCCGAAGGCACGGCCGCCAATGGCAGAGCGATTAAAATCGGGGGATGCACAAGAGGCCAGAATTGGAGGAGCGCAGAAATCTCAGAGGGTTGTAGGGCTGGAGGAGGTGACAGAGATAGGGAGGGGGGAGGGAGGGCGAGGGCCGTGGAGAGATTTGAACACAAGGATGAGAATTTCAAGACGAGGTTGCCAGCCCAGAAGCCAATGTAGGTCAACGAGCACAGGGGTGATGGGTGAACGGGACTTGGTGCGAGTTAGGATACGGGCAGCAGAGTTTTGGATAATCTGAAGTTTACGGAGGATGGTAGGTGGGAGACTGGACAGGAGAGCATCGGAATAGTCTGGTCTAAAGGTCTAAATTGGCACAGTCATGGCCCCGACACTAACCTGGTGTAGGCGAAAGCGCGGTCGATCCTTTCCTCCAGCCCTTGAGTACCAACAGCTTTCCACATCAGCCATAGCTTGAGGCAGTCCACCTTCCGACCACACTGCAGAGACTTGTCACCAGTGTCGTAACAGATATCGTAGAACTTGTCCGGCTGGAAGAGGTAGCTGGCATTGGCCGAGTGACACCTCTTCAGGAGCTCCTGGAAAAAAGACAAGCAAAAATCAACAACAGGTGGGCAAGAAACAGGGGTACAGCCACAGCACAGGGCCCCTTACAGAGGGGATCTTGTGGAAATGGAAGCAACAGCTATTAACCAATTAACTAGTTACCTGATTGAAGGAACTTAAATCTTTTGCAAAGCAAACACCAGAACTCGAGCCCTGCTCCCACGTGGAGAGAGGGGTTTCGATGCAAGAATTCATGCTGATAAAATCCAACTACACATGACAAAGAAATACACCATCGCAGGGGATATGACGGGTTAAACATTCCCCTACATCGGAGAGCTCGACTTCAGCACAGTCTGATGGGAAAGTCTCCTCAAATCAGCCAGCTGCAAGGGTCCCATGTGAAACAACGTGGGGCCATGTGAGAGCTATAGCATCAAATGGCACAGGATGGTTGGTGTGGGAAATAGAGAATGTCACAAGGACAAGCATACTGTGGGAGTACAGCAGTTGTGAGGCTCACCTCCCATCGGTGTGATTACTGCATTATAGTGTCAGCCTAACCTGAAACCACAATGGAGGATTAGCCTCTAATCCAAAAGAGGAAATCTGACCTAGTGCCAGGAAGGACTGCTCATTCAGCCCTGCGACACAATGCCCCAATACTGCCAGCTTTTGACATTAGTGATGGGCACGTAGAAGCTGGGCTCTTGACGCTGACACCTGTGGGGGGAGGGGGTCATCAGCAAATGCCCATGAAACCAGATCCCAGCATGGAGTCAGCAGCACCTTTGGGAGTGGGGAAGTTAGGGAATAACCCCTTTGTGCCTGGGTTTTGTCAGGATTTCTACTCACTGTGTTGTCTTTGAGCAGGAAGGCGGAGCACTGCAGTCCAGCCAGCAGCATTTTGTGCGGGTTCCAAGCAACGGAATCAGCCCTAGGGAAAAAAAAAGTGCGAGAGAAGTGATTGGTGTTGGCATGCCGAGGTCCTCAGCTCACAACTGGCATTGATTCCCAAATAAACCAGGAAACGCTTTGAAGAGCGGCCAGCGTTTGAAGGGGAAGGCTCATGCTTTGGGCAGGAACACTCCCCAGTCCTGCTGAAAGGTCCCATCCAAACATTCACCTCACATTGCCTTCAGATGCTGACTGACCTATGTATTTTCAATTATTTTTTACATTTCAGAATCCCACCATTCACATTTTTTTTTTAAAAAGCTATCTAATTGTTCCCACTTTAAGAAAAAAAAAGTATTTCCTCCCTCTCCTTGGATTTCCTCACAATGCACCAGTTCTTGGCTATGGCAGCAGTGAGCGGCCTAGGCCAGACCTCTCCTACTGGAACTCTGCACCAGCAACTACAGATCAAACTCGGGACAGATGGCAGCCAACATTTGCTCAGAACCTCCATGTCTGGGTCTGTTGTAGATACCAAGAGGTGGAATTGAGGAATGACTGGCACCGGTTCGCTGCCATTTTGAAGGCACAGGAGTCAAATCCTCACTCAAGAGGACTTTTTTTTTAAAAAAGGAAACATTACACAAGTGTTGCGTCTACTTTTAATACAAATTGCCAATGTGGACAAATGAAACATTTAACTCTCTGATCTCCCCATTTCCCCCCTCATACTCAACAAAAATGCATAAGATCAACCATGTGTTTGAACTGTACGCCCAGTGTTTCCATTTATATTCTCCACCACTCTCCTCACACAACAATTTGCATTTATACAGCGCCTTCAATATAGAAAAACATCCCAAGTCTCTTCAGAGGGGTATAAAAAAAGGACACAGAGCCATTAGAGATATTAGGAAGGGTGATCAAAAGCTTGGTCAAACAGGTGGGTATAAGAGGAAGAGGGATTTAGGGAGGGAATTCCAAAGCATGGAGCCCAGGCAGCTGAAGCATTGGCCACCAATGGAGAGGCAAGGTTGGGTGGGGGGGTGGTGGTAGCACACGAGGCCAGAGTTGGAGGAACGCAGAGTTCCTGGAGGGTTGTAGAAGGTTACAGAGATAGGGAGGGGCCAAGCCATTGAGGAATTTAAACACACGAGATGAGAATTTTAAATCAACTAGGGACCAAGAGCCAATGTAGTTCAGCAAGCGCAAGGGCGATAGGAGAGCAGGACAACGCAGGATAGGATACGGGCAGAGTTCTGGACGAGGTGCAGTTTACGGAGGGTGGAAGATAGGAGGCCGGCTCGGAGACCATTGGAATAGTCGAGTCCAGAGGTAACAAAAGCGTGAATAAGGGTTTCAGCAGCAGATGGGCTGAGGCAGAGATGGGCGACGTTATGGAAGTGCAAGTCAGCGGTCTTCGTGATGGGAGCGGATATGGGGGGGGGGGGGGGGGGGGGGTCGGAAGATCAGCTCAGGGTCAAATAGGACGCCAAGGTTGCAAACAGCCTGCGACAGTGGCCACGGAATCGGTGGAAAGGGTATGAAGTATAACCAAAAGGAGGCTTTGGTAAGGGGTAAGGGGTAAGGTGTCATAACTATAAGCCAAGTCTCAGTCTCATGATGCCAATACAATCGTCCACAAGATCATGAATGGCAAGAGCATGGTTTACAAGTGTAGGAAAATAGGGAAAAGGGAATTGCTGGTAGAGTCAGAGGGGGCAGTGGTGGGTGGGGTAAGTGGAATTTGATGGAGGCTGACTAGATTAGGCCGCTGCGGGCACGCTGGGTGGGAAGGTCATCGAGACAGGGGAGAAGAGGTAGTTGGAGGTGCTGCTCGCAAGGAGGGAACGAGGGGTGCATCGCTGGGCACAAGTAAAGGGGGTGCTGCAAAAGCTGGAATTCCTTGGATGAGAAGATAGATTAAAATTATTAGAGTTAAAAAGAGGAATATCACAAACCTGAGGCTAATAATACAAAATAAAATAAAGCTAAATTTAGAAAATATAGAGGAGAAGCAAAAGAGATTAAAAGGTTAAGAGGAAGTCTGAAGACAGAGTGACAGGGAACGTAAAGGGAAATAATAAATGATTTTATAAACACAGAAAATAAAAGAATAATTAAAGGAAGGGGAGGGACAATTATTGGAGATGAAAAAGTAAATCATCTTAGGGAGGATGAAGGAATGGCGGAGATACTAAATGAGGACTTTGCCTCCGTTTTCTCAGGAGAGTGTGGTAGTGGGAATGAAAGGGTTTAAGAGGAGGAGGTGGTGCAATTAGACAGGGTAATGATAGGTAAGGAAGGAGTGCTGAAAATATTGGTGGAACTCACAGGGGAAAAGGCACCAGACCCTGATGGCCGTATCCTACAATGATGAGGGGTCAGAGAGGGAATAGCAGTGGCTCTGACCACAATCTTTCAAATATCCTTGGATATGGAAGTTGTGCCAGAGGACTGGAGGGTTTTCAATGTAACACCGCTGTTCAAAAAGGGAGTGAGGGATAAACCAGGTAACCATAGACCAGTCAGCCTAACATTGGTAGTGAGTAAGCTTCCAGAGGACATAATATAAATGGGATAAAATTAATACTCACCTAGAACGACAGGTTAATTAAAGACAGCTGGCATGGATTTGTAAAAGGTGAGTTGTGTCTGACAAATTTAATAGTCCTTGAGAAAATAATATTGTATTGATAAAGGATTTGCAGTGGATGTTGTGTGCATGGACTTTCAAAAGGTGTTTGATAAGGTGCCACATAGGATAAAGTTGTTCAAAGAACAGAAGGGAGTTCTGGTTAATGAATGGAGGGATCTAAACCGTGGTGTCCACCAGGGGTCAGTGTTGGGACTATTCACTTCGCAATATTCCATAAAGAACGAACTTGCATTTCTATAGCCCCTCTCAACCTCAGGATATCCCAAAGTGCTTTATAACCAATTAATTACTTTACGTGTTGTAATGTAGGAAATACAGCAGCCGATTTGCACACAGCAAAGTCCCACAGGCAGCAATGAGATAAATTACCACATAATCTGTTTGTGATGTTGACTGATAAATATTGGCCAGGACACCAGAAGAACGCCCCTACTGTTCTCCGAATAGTGGCAGAGGGATCTTTTACATCCACCTGAGGGGGAAGACTGTGTCGCACCTCCAACAGTACAGCATTCCCTCAGGACTGTACTGGGAGCGTCAGCCTAGATTTTGTGCTCAAGTCTTTGGAGTGGGACTTGAACCCACAACCTTCTGACTCGGAGACAAGAGTGCTACCAGCTATAGCTGATGCGACATAAATGATCTGGCAACAAGTACCATGTGGATGATTCTTCTCTGCCTCCTCCCGATATCCCCACCATCACAGAAGCCAGTCTTCAGCCAATTCAATTCACTCCACGTGATATCAAGAAACGGCTGAGTGCACTGGATACAGCAAAGGCTATGGGCCCCGACAACATCCCAGCTGTCGTGCTGAAGACTTGTGCTCCAGAACTAGCTGCGCCTCTAGCCAAGCTGTTCCAGTACAGCTACAACACTGGCATCCACCCGACAATGTGGAAAATTGCCCAGGTATGTCCTGTCCACAAAAAGCAGGACAAATCCAATCCGGCCAATTACCGCCCCATCAGTCTACTCTCAATCATCAGCAAAGTGATGGAAGGAGTCATCAACAGTGCTATCAAGCGGCACTTACTCACCAATAACCTGCTCACCGATGCTCAGTTTGGGTTCCGCCAGGACCACTCGGCTCCAGACCTCATTACAGCCTTGATCCAAACATGGACAAAAGAGCTGAATTCCAGAGGTGAGGTGAGAGTGACTGCCCTTGACATCAAGGCAGTATTTGACAGAGTGTGGCACCAAGGAGCCCTAGTAAAATTGAAGTCAATGGGAATCAAGGGGAAAACTCTCCAGTGGCTGGAGTCATACCTAGCACAAAGGAAGATGGTAGTGGTTGTTGGAGGCCAATCATCTCAGCCCCAGGACATTGCTGCAGGAGTTCCTCAGGGCAGTGTCCGAGGCCCAACCATCTTCAGCTGCTTCATCAATGACCTTCCCTCCATCATAAGGTCAGAAATGGGGATGTTCGCTGATGATTGCACAGTGTTCAGTTCCATTCGCAATCCCTCAAATAATGAAGCAGTCCGAGCCTGCATGCAGCAAGACCTGGACAACATCCAGGCTTGGGCTCATAAGTGGCAAGTAACATTCGTGCCAGATAAGTGCCAGGCAATGACCATCTCCAACAAGAGAGAGTCTAAACACCTCCCCTTGACATTCAATGACATTACCATCGCCGAATCCCCCACCATCAACATCCGGGGTCACCATTGACCAGAAACTTAACTGGACCAGCCACATAAATACTGTGGCTACAAGAGCAGGTCAGAGGCTGGGTATTCTGCGGCGAGTGACTCACCACCTGACTCCCCAAAGCCTTTCCACCATCTACAAGGCACAAGTCAGGAGTGTGATGGAATACTCTCCACTTGCTTGGATGAGAGCAGCTCCAACAACACTCAAGAAGCTCGACACCATCCAGGACAAAGCAGCCCGCTTGATTGGCACCCCATCCACCACCCTAAACATTCACTCCCTTCACCACCGGCACACCGTGGCTGCAGTGTGTACCATCCACAGGATGCACTGCAGCAACTCACCAAGGCTTCTTCGACAGCACCTCCCAAACCCGCGACCTCTACCACCTAGAAGGACAAGGGCAGCAGGCACATGGGAACACCACCACCTGCACGTTCCCCTCCAAGTCACACACCATCCCGACTTGGAAATATATCGCCGTTCCTTCATTGTCACTGGGTCAAAATCCTGGAACTCCCTTCCTAACAGCACTGTGGGAGAACCGTCACCACACGGACTGCAGCGGTTCAAGAAGGCGGCTCACCACCACCTTCTCAAGGGCAATTAGGGATGGGCAATAAATGCCGGCCTTGACAGTGACGCCCACATCCTACGAACGAATAAAAAGTTATGAGGAGAGAAGAGAGAAATGGCGATCTTTTCATTAGAACAGAGAAGGTTAAGAGGAGACCATAGAGATGGTCAAAATTACAAGGGGCTTTAAGGTCAATCAGAAAACTGAAATGCTAGAGGGGAGAAATTTACCACAACCAAAAGAATGAAGGGAGAGGTTAGGAGAGTTTACTTATAGAATGTTGTTCGGATCTGGAATGCCCGACCAGAAACAGTGAGGGGAGCAGAATCTATAATAGCTTTTGAAAGTAGATAATTTGAAAAATAAAAATTTTAAAAGAGGGTACGGGAAAAGGGCAAATGGAGATTAGGACTAAGGGGAGAGCTCTTTCAGAGAGCCAGCACAGGTACAATGGGCTGAATGACCTCCTTCTGTACTTAGTATTTTGTGGTTCTTGGGATCAGCCCTGTGACTCTTTTCTACACAGTCTCCAGCACTTGAACGTCTCCCTTGTGGCGCACGCGGACCAGAACGGGACACGGCCCCCAAGGTGGGGTCTGACCAGAGTTCTGTACAGTTTGATCGTGACTCCCTCTGACTGGTATTCTACTGTTGTTAAATATCCTATTGCCGTTGCTGATTTCTGCTCTGAATTGTTTGGACATGTTGAATGTCGAGTTTATGGAGACTCCATGCCTCTTTCAGCTTCATCCGTCACTATTTCAACACCGTTCATGGAGTATGTGTGTTGCCTATTTTTACTTCCTACGTGCCGTACTTTACGCTCACATTAAATTTCATCTCCCAACAATCCCAACCAGTACATTCTGCATTTTATTTCTAAATCCAGGCAGTTCCACAAGTGCAGTGGCTGAATTCTCAAAAAAAAAGCCACTTAACCATTCAAACCATAGAATATCCTCCTAGTCTAAAACAAAGTTGCTATCAGTCTTATGGAATAGAAACCATCACAAAACAACATCCAGGCATGCTCCAGAAAGTTCCACTGAGGAAAGTTTAAGAAGCTGCAGTTTATCTGATGTATACAACCTCTCTGAAGACAAATACTAATAAACACTGTGACTCTCTGAAATCATCAGATCAGAAAACTTTGCTGCCTTAAATTCTGTAGACTGAAAGCTGTAGACTGCAGGAAGATATCAATGGACTGGTCAGATGGGCAGAAAAGTGGCAAATGGAATTCAATCCAGAGAAGTGTGAGGTAATGGATTTGGAGAGGGCAAACAAGGCAAGGGAATACACAATAAATGGGAGGATACTGAGAGGTGTAGAGGAAGTGAGGGACCTTGGAGTGCATGTCCACAGATCCCTGAAGGTAGCAGGACAGGTAGATAAGGTGGTTATGAAGGCATATGGAATACTTTCCTTTATTAGCCAAGGCAGGGAGGTTATGCTGGAACTGTATAAAACACTAGTTAGGCCACAGTTTGAGTACTGCATACAGTTCTGGTCACCACATCACAGGAAGGATGTAATTGCACCAGAGAGGGTACAGAGGAGATTTACGAGGATGTTGCCAGGACTGGAGAATTTTAGCTATGAGGAAAGATTGGATAGGCTGGGGTTGTTCTCTTTGGAACAGAGGAGGCTGAAGGATGATTTAATTGAGGTGTATAAAATTACGAGGGGCCTAGATAGAGAGGATAGGAAAGACCTATTTCCCTTAGCGGAGGGGTCAATAACCAGGGGGCATAGATTTAAAGTGATGGGAGAAGGATTAGAGGGGAGCTGAAGAGAATTTTCTTTCACCCAGAGGGTGGTGGGGGTCTGGAACTCACTGCCTGAGAGGGTGATAGAGGCAGAAACCCTCAACTCATTTAAAAAGTATCTGGATGTGCACCTGAAGTGCTGTAACCTACTGGCCACGGACCAAGTGTTGGAAAGTGGGATTAAACTGGGTGGTTCGTTTCTCAGCCGGTGCAGACACGATGGGCCGAATGGCCTCCTCCTGTGCTGTAAATTTTCTATGATTCTAAATTCATGTGCGACAAACAGTGGGAGAAAGTAACATGTAATTGATTGGTTCTTATAGGCCTACCAATTGATTCAGTATCAACCAATCCTAGAGAAACTGGCAGCACTTCAGAAGAGGGAGATCAAGAGAAAAAAAATCTTGAAGATACCGAGGCACCTCAATGGGTGAGTCTTTTAATAAATGCCCCCTTTGGGACGGAGCTAAACAGTGCACACAGCGTCCTACTGATTGCTGAATTGCAATAGTTCCCACCTCTCAATCCCAGTCAGCAGGTGTCGGTGTTTCCTGGAGATTAGGGCACTTCCACCCCAGGCTGCCTGAGAGAAAGAAAGAATAAAAAGGAGTGAGAAACAGCGAAGGGAAGAGCACAGCGTCCAACAGCATTCACACCCCGACAGCAGGAAACGGATAGGCAGCTGGACAGGAGACAGGCCCAGCACACAGCCTCCAGGGTGACTTTTGACAGGGTTAAGTTGTTGCACACACACTGCCCCTGTTGAAGATACAAATCACCACTACCACCAGCCATTTCCAACCAATACTCTACTATGGGGTGGCGTTTACCCTGAGAACTAATTCTAACAGTACAAATTAATAAATAGCTCTTTGGTACTGTTCCGTGAAAATGTGTCCGCTTTGACTCTTCCCCCAGTCTGCTGGCAGTGTCACACTCCTCCTACATCTGTAGGCAAGGAGAGGGGGAAAGAGAAAGGGTGAGATGAGGTAAGGAGGGAGGAGGCTTGTGTGGAGCATAAACACCAGCATAGACCAGTTGGGCCAAATGGCCTATTTGTGTGCTGTACATTCTACGTATAAAAAAGTGGACAGCTGCCCCCTGACCTTGCACCCTCTCAGAGGGCAGGTGGAGAGCTGCTTCCTCCAGGTGGGGATGGGGCAGAGGGAGCAGTGGATAGTGGATAGTGATCAGGAGCAGGAACCCTGGCTAATTTCTCTTTCAAGTATTAGACTTTTAAGTGGAACACACCATTACTGGGTCCTTGAATGTGTTGTCGCCTCCCAAATCCATGCCCATCTCTCCCACAACTCCATTGTTTGAATCCCTCCAAAATCAGGTTTCTGCCCCTGCCACAAATACTGAAACGGCCCTTATCAAAGTCACAAATTACATCCTATGTGACCATGGAGTGCACTCCCTCCTCGTCCTTCTCAACCTCTGGAGCCTTCGACACGGTTGATCACACCATCCTCCTCCATCATCCAGCACAGAATCACCTGCAATGGCTTCTCTTCCACACCGTTACCTCTGGAGTCCCCCAAGGATCTATCATTGGCCCCTTCCTATTTCTCACGTACATGCTACCCCTTGGCGACACCATCCGCAGACATCTTATACTGGTGTTTAATTCCCTCCGTGGCCTCTCCCCTCCCTTTCTCTAACCTCCTCCAGCCCCCTATCTCCGTTCCTGACTCCAGCCTCTTGTGAATCCCCCCACTCCACCCTTCGCGGCTATGCCTCAAGCACCAGGCCCCAGGCTTTGAAATTCCCTTCCTAAACCCCTCCACATCCCTCTGCTCCTTTAAGGCCCTCCTTAAAACCCACTTCATTGCACTCCTCCTTTGGCTCAGCATCCAATTTTTGTCTGATTACACCTCAGTGAAGGGCCTTGGGATATTTTTCTACATTAAGGACGCCGTAAAAATGCAAGTTGTTTTTACTTCAGTGCGTGTATTCTTGGGTGTATTCCCAGCTCCTCTCATCTGCATAGGGTGTGAAATGCAGAGGAAGAGGCAACCTTCCAGATTGGAAGGGGCTGCAGTTCTTTCCTAAGACTCCCAGCAAGGACTCAGCACCCTCAGGAGTGGAGGGAGGGGTGAACTGGAAGGCTCATTGAATACAGGTGTGAAAAATTAATCAGAAATACTGTCATATATTGGTCCATAGACACCTCCCTAGAGGAGGAGGAGGAGGAGGAGCACAAACGCATGCTTTGGGTCCCTCTGAAACCCAGATACACACTGTCCACATAATCCGACACATGTAATTCCATTCAAAAAGAAAACATAGAAAATAGGAGCAAGAGTAGGCCATTCGGCCCTTCTGGCCTGCTCTGCCATTCAAAATGATCATGGCTGATCGTCTAACTCAGTACCCTGTTCCCGCTTTTTCCCCATATCCCTTGATCCCTTTAACATTAAGAAATATATCTATCTCCTTCTTGAATACATCTAATGACTTGGCCTCCACTGCCTTCTGTGGTAGAGAATTCCACTGGTTCACCACCCTCTGAGTGAAGAAATTTCTCCTCATCTGTTCTAAATGGCATATCCCATATCCTGAGACTGTGACCCCTCGTTCTGGACTCCCCAGCCATCGGGAATATCCTCCCTGCATCTAGTCTGTCTGGTCCTGTTAGAATTTTATATGTTTCAATGAGATCCCCTCTCATTCTTCTAAACTCTCGTGAATACAGGCCTAGTCGACCCAATCTCTCCTCATACAGCAGTCCTGCCATCCCAGGAATCAGTCTGGTAAACCTTCGTTGCACTCCCTCCACGGCAAGGACATCCTTCCTCAGATAAGGAGACCAAAACTGCACACAATACTCCAGATGTGGTCTCACCAAGGCCCCGTACAACTGCAGTAAGACATCCCTTCTCCTGTACTCAAATCCTCTTGCAATGAAGGCCAACATACCATTCGCCTTCCTAACTGCTTGCTGCACCTGAATGCTCACTTTCAGCGACTGGTGTCCAAGGACACCCAGGTCTCGTTGCATCTCCCCTTTTCCCAATCTATCACCATTCAGATAATACTCTGTCTTTCTGTTTTTACAACCAAAGTGGATAACCTCACATTTATCCACATTATACTGCATCTGCCATGTTCTTGCCCACTCACCCAACTTGTCTAAATCACATTGGAGCCTCTTTGCATCCTCCTCACAGCTCACATTCCACCCCAGCTTTGTGTCGTCTGCAAACTTGGGAATATTGCATTCAGTTCCCTCATCCAAATCATTGATATATATTGTGAATAGCTGGGGCCCAAGCACTGATCCCTGCGGTACCTCACCAGTCACTGCCTGCCACCCGGAAAAAGACCCATATATTCCTACTCTCTGTTTCCTGTCTGTCAACCAATTCTCAATCCATGGCAGTATATTCCCCCCAATCCCATGTGCTTTAATTTAATGGAACCCAAACACATGCTATTTGCAAAGCTATGAGCTACAGAAATGTATGTTCTAACTGGTCACCAGTGCTCAGGCAGACCAGTAACCAAACAAAACTGATCACAAACTCTCAATATTAAAAAAAAAAAAGGGGTCTGGCTTGTCCTCCCAGCTCCAGATCTTTGGTAGGGTGCGCCACTTCTGCCCCATCTTTTGTCTATGGCCCTGAGCCTGGTTCATTTGCTGGAGTCAAGGTCATGAACATATAGAGGAAGGGGAATTACTCCAGCACCCTCACACAGCGGAGGTTGATTGGCAGTGCCGCCAAAGATTTGGGAGGAAAGAGTTTTTAAAAAGATAGTAAAAAGCTTTTAAGATTTGTGCTTTTCCTAATGCAATCGACTGCTCTTGCACTAGGCAAACCAGCCAATTAAGTTTTAATATCCACTACACCCCTCACTGTGTCCCATAGCAAAGCTGGATGCCAGGCATGCACCAGCAATGCTCGTGCCCAACATTGCTGGGGTGCAAATCACAGGAAATACATCAACCTGGCATCTGCCTCAAAAGAACATAAATAGGAACAGGCATAGACCATATGGCCCCTTGAATCTGCTCCACCAGTCAATAAGATCATGGCTGATCTACCTCATTAAAATATGCCCACCCATATTTGGACAGAAGTATTATATGCCCATCACTTCTGGCTGAAAAATCTCACAAGCGGCATTTGTTGGCACAGAACCATCAGAACATCTCCCCATCAATTCCCCTCCCTCCCTCCCTCCCAGGTTACATTGTTACCAGTCAGGAGAATTGGCCCGAGAGCCTTTCTGAAACAAAACCGATCTTGGATCAGTTACACCAGGTGCATTACTGTTCACACACCAGCTGTAATCACTGGCCCCTACCTTGATCACCCTACTTACATCAACGTGAAGCCAGATTCCATGCTTTTCGCAGATATCCGCAATTTCAGGCAGGGGATCAAACGCTCCGAAGACAGTTGTTCCAGATGTAGCAGTCACCAGGAATGGAACCGCTCCCTGAAACCAGAATAGGGTTGAAGAACCAACACTGGCCATGCTGCACCCCTTTTATACAGAACGCGATCAGGGAGAAGTGGCTTACTAAGCTGGAGGGGCCCCACTATTGCCATGTGTCCCACTTACACTGCTGGGTGGATTTCACAGCACCATCAATAGAGAAACAACTGGTCACGGGCAATCTTCCACACACACACAGGTGCTTAAGTCGTGATTCGGTGTCAGGGGAGGGTCCCCAAAGACCAGCAATGCAAACCTCACACTGCTAGACATAGCACTCAACCCATCTGAGGCATTCACACACAGCAAGCTCCCAGAACTTGCATCTCAAAAAGGGACTTGGTTAAATCCACTCAAGGTAATGTGCGACGACAACATTGTTACATCGGAGGCCACGTTCCACTGTCCCATCACATCAATGGAAAGCAATCTGTTACATTGAGGGAAGTGGACACAGCCACTCAAAATCACCATGCAGTGACTGGTGAACCGTACTCCTTCTTAATGTCCTCCTTCCCACCATCCCAATGTGAAACAGAGCACTAGATTCCCCCAGTCTGTGCTGATCTCAGTCAAAGCAGTCATGGGGTTGCTACCACTGGCCTCAGTGCTCCTGGTTTGGGGAAGGAAATTAGCCAGGCATGGGCATCTGTTTCAGCTGCAATACCCCCATCCCATGGTCAAATAGCCCATCAACACATTCCAGATTCACACATGGAGAATGACCACTTGGGTGAGATAATGGAGGCTGAGTGGTGTCTGTAGAAATTGCTAATGGCAGGAAAGTAGGGGAACAGGTGAAATCGGAAAAACCCCACAAACATTGCCCATTTAGCGTAAATGGGCTTTACCTTGGACTTTGCTGTGGAAATTTGCTCTTCCAGGTGTGTCGGAATCATCCTCCCCCTGTTCAACGTTAAAAAAAAGTTATTTCAAGCATAGTACAGACCGTCCCAGTGAAGGCAAAACACCCTACAGGTAAATAGATGAGAGATTAATAAAATTAAAACAAATCATAAACCCCACCCCCCCCAAAATCAACATACCTTACTTCCCGTGTTACCATTTAACATTGAAACTACCCGTGCAAACATTCTATAATATGCCATGTCCCCGTGCAAACATTGCATCTCACGGTTTCTTGATAATCAACCAAATCACTCAAAATACTTTTTCTCTAACAAATCTCATGTCCAAAATACGACTTTAAACAAAAAGGAAAATGATTCAAAACATTTTTATTTCACAGTAACCGTTAAATTTAATCAAATAAATTTCTTTTGTGCCAATAATTACGCAATTAAAAGTTTTTGCTTCAAGGCCTCAGCCGGTCTCAAAACTTTGGGCTTCAAATGCAAATTTTTACATCAGAAAAGTTGCAAAGTTTCCAACTGGATCGGAGCATTGTCATTTGCAGAATTGCCCCCAGCATGCAATCTGCATCAGGAGTTGAAGGCTAGAGGGGTGAGTTACCTCATCTGATGAGGATTTGGGTTTCTTTGAAGGTATTTATTTTGGAAAAAGCAAATAAACAGAGACTGAATTCTCATTTCAGGCTGGTCTCATTTAAAATATTAACTTTTTTTAAATTATGAAATTTTCTGTCAGACAAGACCTCTGATTACCACACCTGAGATTAGCATAAGCTGTCATTTCTTTATCTTCCCGTCAATAAAGCTGAAGTTTAGAGAATGGATCGCTTTTTCCTCAATTGAAAAGGTTGAAAATTCAGTTATAAAATCTCTTGAACCATGTTTAGGGGTTGAAGGATCTTTGTTTAAAAATCACAAACTGCATAAATAATAAATTGAGTGTTTTATGAAGTCATTTTGTGTTTATGGAAATTTATTTTCATTATAAAGGCTGCACAAGTCAACAAAATCACTAATGGTGCAGTGATTGCTGTAAAGCAGAATGTAAAACCAGTCGGATGGACTTTCATTGTGCACCTTTAATGACCACAGGACATCCCAAAGTACTTCAATGTGTAAATGGCAGGGTCATTATTAGCACAGTAATTATTGCAGTGTCCGGCAAAGGGATGATAGAGATGAAATGTATTTAGGTGGTGAGAACATATGTAAACTTACTGTGCAATTCAAGAAGAAAAGAATACCTTTACTTAAAAACAGAAATTGCTGGAAATACCCAGGTCAGCAAAATATATTAAAAAAGAGGGGACATGGCAAAAACATTTGAAACAAGGACCCATCACACACACTAGTAAGAACGAGCTTTCACAAGGGCTATCCCCAGTTACTGAGGCCAGATCTACTCAGAGCCAGGCAGTCCATGAACGAGCTGTGCTGGTCAGGAGTTCAGCACGTGCTGGGTGCATGAGGTTAGAACCTCAGTGTATCTGCTCCTGTGGATTAAAGAGCAGAGGCTGGACCCTGGACCAGAGAGTTCAACAAGGGCAGGACAATGGGTTGAGGAAAGTGCCACTCCACTCCTGTCAGTAGAGGAAAGAGATGGACAGCGGGAGATTCAATGGACCAGCAACTGCAGTTGGACAACAACCAAATCAGATCAGAGAATATACAGTGTCATTCTGGTCTGAACATTATTTCCAGTTTGTGCGTTGATCACCATGGAAACATCACATTAATACAAAAACCGCAGAATAATTTGGTAGTGAAATCAACAGACTGAAATCACATGCCATTTCATTAAAATGGTCACAAGCGTCTCGTAGAATCATTCAGCATAGGAGTCCATTCGACCCATCATGCCTGTGCTGGCTCTTTGAAAGAGCTATCCAAATTAGTCCCACTCGCCTGCCGTTTCCCTGATAGCTCGGCAAATTTTTCCTTTTTAAAAAGTATTTATCCAATTCCCTTTTGAAAGTTACTATTGAATCTGCTTCCACTACCCTTTCAGGCAGTGCATTCCAGATCATAACAACTCTGCATAAAAAAAAAAATCTCATCTCTCCCCATCCACCTCCCAAGGAGATCTCACGCTGTTTGGGTGGATGCAAAACAAACTTTTAAAAGTTCCCAGGTAGTTGGTCAGTTTGAAGGATCTTACTGCTCACCCGGATTGCTCAGTAATGAAATCACTACAGTCCGTGTACTCTCCCCAGAGCACAGCAGGATACTTCCCAAACAAACTCTACTGCTAGAATTGGTAATGGGAAAGAGATGGCAACAATTTTAGATGACTTTAAACGTGTTGCTAAAGTCTGACAGCTTCCTCCACTTTGAGCCTCACGGTGGGTCTTTCATACCCTGCCAGAGTTTGGAACAGATCCCCAGGAAAAGCAGTTGAGGTTGCGGTGAATCAGACCACCAAGGCTGAAAAGAGTGAGAGATTGTGAGGGACAGGAGAAACAATGGTTCGGTGAGTTTCGGTTTTAAGTGCCTGTAGATTGCATGGGAGGAGGGGGTGAAGACTGAGGGAGGTGAGTAGCTCTGCAGGGAGACCCTGGTGAAAAAAAAAGATTGTGCAATGGTTCCTCTTTGACCAAGCTTTTAATCAACTGTCCTAACATCTCCTTTGGTGTGAGTACACTCATGTGAAATGCCTTGGGACCTTTTATGATGTTAAAGGTGCTATATAAATGCAAGTTGTTGTTGGGTCAACACAGTGAGGATGGAAGGAGAGGGAGAACATGTAAAGTGGGAGGTTTGAAACCTTGGAATACTTGCAGTTCCTCCTATTGGAGTCTAAGTACCTGTGTTCCCCAACACCACACCAGCTAGTAACACTGCACAGCGCTTGCACACTTGGGACTCACCTTTCATCTGCTTTTACCATGTACACATTGTCTGTGCCCAGACCCTGGAAGGCAGCTCCTTTAGCCAAAGAGTAATGGCACTGTGGAGAAGCAAAGATCAAGAACAGAGTTATTTTATACAGTCTTCAAAATAGCCACTGGTTCAGTCCCATTTGCTTGCTGCTCTTCCCAGACTGTCTCCCAGTTCCACCCCTGCCGACTGCTGCTGAAAGAGGGGATTGAAAGTCACTGCGGACTGTGGGGTGGGAGAGAAGAGAAAGAGGGGAGGGGAAAAGGCAAGATTGGCAGCAATGTTGTTCTATGGCATGGCGATTACCAAATTAACAATTTTAAACTGATTTAGCTATCAGGATTAGTAACAGACAGACCAATATCTATCCACAACAGCCTGCAAGAAATCCACACAAATTTTGCCCTAAATTTTCCACTGTGCCAGCACTGGAGTGTTGGGTCTTTCTGCAGCTGAAGTGATGACAACCTTTGCCCCACTGCATTTTCAACAAGAACTTGCATTGATATAGCACCTTTAATGGAGGAAAAAAGTCCCAAAGCGAAAGGCTCATAGAACCGAATTCGATATGAAAAAAGATGGGGTCAATCAGGAAGTAGTGATGAAGTGACACCAAGCTAGTGTTTTAAAAGCCTGAAGTTTACAGAAGGAAGGAAACAATTAAAGAGCCAAGAGCCTCCAGGGAAAAAATGATTGGAGTTGGAGAGAGAAATGAGTCTGGATAGTAACAAAGTTGCAACGTAGGGAGAAGGAACAAGTGACCAGTTATTCGGAATTTAGGAGAAACGACAGGAAGGTTCAGAGGAGCACTGACTAGATTATCATCACAAAACTAAAAACAAGAAAGGTTGCAAGGAAGAGGCTGGGATGCTCGAGGTGAAAGGGGGGTCATCTCTCAGGTGACAAGCTTTTTCCTTTATACCCTGCCCAAGAGTGAATGGTAAAAGGAGCCCTTCCCACATGCGGGAGCAGGACTCAAGTCCTGGACAGATATAAGCTTTATACAGAGAGCGAAGAGCTGTTAAGGGGAAACTAAACTTCTTCGAGACAGCTTTACGAATGGAGGAGATGCAAGCATAGCATCTGAGATCAGAGGAGATAGTGAGGCCAAGAATGGTGATTATTGGAGCAGGTCTAAGGGTCGAGACATCAAAGTCTGGGAGCAGCATGGAAACAGTCTTTGAGCAATTGAAAAAAAAACGACTTCCATGAACAGATTGAAGGGCACGGAGATAAAAAAGGTGAGGGCAGGAGGACTGGAGAAGGAAGTGGACAGGATCCTGATTTGAGGAGCTATGAAGATTGGAGAAGTGCAGAATATGACATGGAAGCAAGAGATATGGTGGGTACAGTCTAGGGTGTCTTGGAGGCCATGGTGGGCTATGAATGTTTTGGTTCTACCTATATATTGCTTGAAATGTTGATGGAGAGAAGGAAAAAAATAAGGGTATGTCAGTGCTGCACTGCAAGGGAGGCTGGCCGATCCCACGTAGCAGGTCACGTGACCATTGTGATCTCTGTGCAGCCCACCTACCCCACCCCCCCAGCCCAACCACCACTGCCCATTGAAATACATGGAGCTGTCCAAGCTGTAAAAATAGGTCACTTTTTAAAATCAAAACAAGAACGCATCACTCCAAATACATGAGACGTCACAGGCCCGAGGAGTCGTCCCAGCCTCCACTCATTCTTCAGTGGTGTGAGGGGACCCTATTGTAATGCAAAAATGGGGAATTCTCATCAATAAACAAAAAGTATACAAAAAAAAACCATCTACCACAAAAATAGCCTCTTTTGAAAGCAAGCTAGGAATATTGCTGCCTCTCGAACGGATCAGTTTCACCTGACCAAGTTCCTGTTGGGAAACTACAAATAAAAGATTGTCTTCCTATTATGCAGTGAAAACTGGGTGTGGCTTTCATCTTATCCACTCCTGGTGCCAAGGTCTCTGGCTCAGGGACTAGATCTTGCCCACATTGCCCAATTCCCATATCTTCTCCATCACAAAGACCATTACTTCCACCTCCATAACATCATCCAATCCGAAACTAGGGTCCTAAATCTAAACCAAGGAAACTACAAAGGTATGAGGAGTGAGTTGGCTATGATAGATTGGGAAGCTTCATTAAAAGGCATGATGGTGGATAGGCAATGGCTGACATTTAAGGAATGAATGCATGAATTGCAATTATACATTCCTTTCTGGCACAAAAACACAAAAGAAGCGGGCCAACCATGGTTAACAAAAGAAATTAAGGATAGTATTAGATCCAAAGAGGAGTCATATAAAGTTGCCAGAAAAAGTAGCAAGCCTGAGGATTGGGAGCAGTTTAGAATTCAGCAAAAAAGGACCAAGAGGTTGATTAAAAAGGGGGAAAATAGAGTATGAGAGTAAACTTGCAAGGAACATAAAAGTGGACTGTAAAAGCTTCTACAAGTATGTAAAAAGAAAAAGATTACTGAAGATAAAATGTAGGTCCCTTACAGTCAGAAATAGGAGAATTTAAAATGGGGAACAGGGAGATGGCAGAGCAATTAAACAAATACTTTGGTTCTGTCTTCATGGAAGAGGACACAAATAACTTCCCAGAAATGCTAGGGAACCAAGGGACTAGTGAGAAGGTGGAATTAAAGGAAATTAGTATTAGTAAAAAAAGTGCTGGAGAAATTAATGGGACTGAAAGCTGATAAATCCCAAGGGCCTGATAATCTGCATCCCAGAGTACTAAAAGAGGTAGCCATGGAAATAGTGGATGCATTAGTTGTCATCTTCCAAAATTCTATAGATTATGGAACAGTTCCTGCAGATTGGAGGGTGGCAAATGTAACCCCGCTATTTAAAAAAGAGGGAAGAGAGAAAACAGGGAACTAGAGACCGGTTAGCCTGACATCAGTAGTGGGGAAAATGCTAGAGTTTATTATAAAGGATGTGATAACAGGACACTTAGAAAATATCAACGGGATTAGACAAAGTCAACATGGATTTATGAAAGGGAAATCATGTTTGACAAACCTACTGGAGTTTTTTTTTTTTTTGAGGATGTAACTGGTAGAATAGATAAGGGAGAACCAGTGGATGTGGTTCATTTGGATTTTCAGAAGGCCTTTGATAAAGTCCTACATAAGAGGTTAGTGTGCAAAATTAAAGCACATGGGATTGGGGGTAATATACTGGCATGGATTGAAAATTGGTTAACAGACAGGAAACAATAGGAATAAATGGGTCTTTTTCAGGGTGGCAGGCAGTGACTAGTGGGGTACCGCAGGGATCAGTGCTTGGGCCCCAGCTATTCACAATATATATCAATGATTTGGATGAGGGAACCAAATGTATTATTTCCAAGTTTGCTGATGACACAAAACTAGGTGGGATTGAGAGTTGTGAGGAGGATGCAAAGAGGCTTCAAGGCGATTTAGACAAGTTGAGTGAGTGGGCAAATACATGGCAGATGCAGTATAATGTGGATAAATGTGAAGTTATCCACTTCGGAAGGAAAAACAGAAAGGCAGAGTATTATTTAAATGGTGATAGATTGGGGAATGTTGATGTACAAAGGGACCTGGGTGTCCTTGTACACCAGTCACTGAAAGCAAACATGCAGGTGCAGCAAGCAGTTAGGAAGGCAAATGGTATGTTGGTCTTCATTGCAAGAGGATTTGAGTACAGGAGCAAGGATGTCTTACTACAGTTATACAGGGCCTTGGTGAGACCATACCTGGAGTATTGTATGCAGTTTTGGTCTCCTTACCTAAGAAAGGATATACTTGCCATAGAGGGAGTGCAACGAAGGTTCACCAGACTGATTCCTGGGATGGTAGGACTGTTGTATGAGGAGAGATTGGGTCGACTCGGCCTGTATTCACTCGAGTTTAGAAGAATGAGAGGGGATCTCATTGAAATGTATAAAATTCTGACAGGGCTAGACAGACTGGATGCAGGGAGGATGTTTCCCCTGGCTGGGGGGTCCAGAACGAGGGGTCACAGTCTCAGGATACAGCATAGGACATTTAGGACTGAGAGGAGGAGAAATTTCTTCACTCAGAGGGTGGTGAACCTGTAGAATTCTCTACCACAGAAGGCTGTGGAGGCCAAGTCATTGAATATATTTAAGAAGGAGCTGGATAGATTTCTAGACACAAAAGGCATCAAGGGGTATGGGGAGAGAGTGGGAATATGGTAGATAGATAGAGGATCAGCCACGATCTTATTGAACGGCGGAGCAGGCTCGAAGGGCCAAATGGCCTACTGCTGCTCCTATTTTCTATGTTTCTACGTCCATCTCCGCCCCGCCTCAGCCCATCTGCTGCTGAAACCCTCATCCTTGCTTTTATTACCTCATCCACCCATGGTAAACTTTAGTTGATTCAAAAACTCTGCGGCCCGTATCCTAACTCACACTAAGTCTCGTTCACCCATTATCCCTGTGCTCGCTGCCCTACATTGGCTCCCAGTCCACCAATGCCTAGAATTTAAAAATTCACATCCTGTGTTCAAATCCCTCAATGGCCATGCACCTCGAAACCGCTAACCACCTCCATCCCTACAACCCTCCGAGAACTCTGCGTTCCTCCAACACTGGCTTGTTGTGCATCCCCCACTTTCTTCACCACACCATTGGAGCCTGTGCCTTCAGCTATCTATTCCCAAGCTCTGGAATTCCCTCCCGAAATCTCTTCGCATCTCTACCCCAAGACAGTCCTTAAAACCTCTCTCTCGGACCGAGCTTTTGGTCACCTGTCTGAATATCTCCTTATGTGGCTCGGTGTCAAATTTTGTTCAATTATGCTCTTATGAAGCGCCTTGCAATGTTAATCGTAGCAGGACACCATTCAGCCCATCGTGCTTGTGCCAGCTCTTTAAAAGAGCTATCCAATTAGTCCCATTCCCCTGCTCTTTCCCTATAGCCCGGTAACCTTTTCCCCCCTTTAAATATTTATCCAATTCCCTTCTGAAAGTTATTATTGAATCTGCTTCCACCTCCCTTTCAAGCAGTGCATTCCAGATCATAACAACTCACTGCGTTAAAAAAAAAATGTTTCCTCATCTCCCCTCTGGTTCTTTTGTCAATCACCGTAAATCTGTGTCCTCTGGTTACCAACCCTTCTACCACTGGAAACAGTTTCTCCTTATTTACTCCATCAAAACTGTTCATGATCTGGAACACCTATCAAATCTCCCTTCTAAATTCTAGAGAGAAACCCCAGTCTCTCCACATAACTGAAGTCCCTCATCCCTGGTACCATTCTAGTAAATCTCCTCTGCACCCTCTCTAAGGCCTTGACATCCTTCCTAAAGTGTGGTGCCCAGAATTGGACACAATACTCCAGCTGAGACCTAATCAGTGTTTTATAAAGGTTTAGCATAACTTCCTTGCTTTTGTACTCTATACCTCTATTGATAAAGCCCAGGATCCCATATGCTTTTTAAAAAAAAAACAGCCTTCTCAATTTGTCCTGCCACCTTCAAAGATTTGTGTATGTGCACCCCCAGGTCTCTCTGTTCCTGCACCCTCTTTAAAATTGTACCATTTAGTTTATATTGCCCCTCCTCATTCTCCCTACCAAAATGTATCACTTCACACTTCTCTGCGTTAAATTTCATCTGCTATGTGTCTGCCCATTTCACCAGTCTGTCTGTGTCCTCCTGAAGTCTGTTACTATCCTCCACATTGTTTACTACATTTCAGAGTTTCATGTCATCTGCAAACTTTGAAATTATACCCTGTATACACGAGTCCAGGTCGTTAATATATATCAAAAAGAGCAGTGGTCCTAATACTGACCCCTGGGGAACACCACTGTATACTTCCCTCCAGTCTGAAAAACACCCATTCACCACTACTCTCTGCTTTCTGTCCCTTGGCCAATTTTGTATCCACACTGTCACTGTCCCTTTAATCCTATGGGCTTTAATTTTGCTAACAAGTCTATTATGTGGTACTGTGTCAAATGTCCTCTGAAAGTCCATATACACAACACCAACCGCACTACCCTCATCAACCCTCTCCGTTACTTCAAAGAACTCGATCAAGTTAGTCGAACACAATTTATTAGCCCATATTTTTCCAAGTGCCAATTAATTTTGTCCCAGATTATTGTCTCTAATAGTTTCCCCACCACCGACATTAGACTGACTGGCCTGTAATTGCAGATTTATCCCTCTCCCCTTTTTTGAACAAGGATGTGACATTTACAATCCTTCAGTCCTCCGGCACCATCTCCATATCCAAGGAGGATTGGAAGATTGTGGCCAGATCCTCCGCAATTTCCACCCTTACTTCCCTCAGTAACCGAGGATGCATCCCATCTGGACCGGGTGACTTTTCTATTTTGAGTACTGCCAATCTTTTAAGTACCTCCTCTTTATCTATTTTTATCCTCTCCAATATCACTACTACCTCCTCCTTTGCTGCTACAATGGCAGCATCCTCTTCTCCAGTGAAGACAGATGTGAAGTATTCATTTAGTACCTCAGCCACGCCCTCTGCCTCCACAAGATGATCTCCTTTTTGGTCACTAATCAGCCCCAACCTTGCTTTGACTACTTATATGTTGATAAAAAGACTGGAGTTCTCTTTTGTTAGCTGCTAATTTCTCATTCTCTCTCTGCCCCTCTTATTCCCTTTCTTTGATCTCCTCTGTACTTTCTGTATTCACCCTGGTTCTCTACTGTATTATGAACCTTTCATTTATCATAAGCCTCCTTTTTCTGTTTCATTTTAATCTCTATATCTTTAGTCATCCAGGGACCTCTAGCTTTGGATGCCCTTCCTTTCCCCCTCGTAGGAATGTATTTACTCTGTCCCCAAACCATCTCCTCTCCTTGAAGGCCTCCCATTGTTCAATTACTGTTTTGCGCCTCAATTTTTGATTCCAATCCACCTGAGCAAGATCCCTTTTTAACTCACTGAAATTTGCCCTCCTCCAGTTGAGTATTTTCACATTTGATTCTTCCTCGTCCTTTTCCATAACTATTCTAAACCTAATGATATTATGATCACTGTTCCCCAAATGCTCCCCCACTGAAACATGCTCCATTTGCCCCACTTCATTCCCCAGAACTAGATCTAGCACGGCTTCCTTCCTGGTTGGGCTAGAAACACCAATCATGAAAGTCCTTGAACATATTTCAGGAATTCCTCCCCCTCTTTGCCCTTTACACTGTTACTGTCCCAGTCTATATTGGGATAATTGAAGTCACCCATTATTACTATTCTATGGTTCTTGCATCTTTCTGTAATTTGCCCTGCAAATTTGCTCCTCTACCTCCTTCCCACTATTTGGTGGCCTATAGTATACACCTACTAGTGTAATAGCTCCTGTCTTTGACCCCTCAACTACATCAGCCCTTTCCATTGCTTTAATAATTTATTTGATCAATACTGACACCCCCCCCCTCCAACTCCTTTCCTTCCCTATCTTTCCTGAATACCTTGTAGCCAGGAATATTAAGTACCCAATCCTCCCCTTCTTTGAGCCAGGTCTCTGTTATTACCACTATATCAAGGTCCCATGTGACGACTTGAACCTGCAGCTCACCAACCTTATTTACCACACCACGTGCGTTTACACACATGCAAGACAATTCAAGATGAGTTTGGAGTGCATTTGCCCAGTTTGATCCCTCCTATTTCTGAACTATTCTTACTCTAGTGCTATTTCTCTCTCCCAGTCCTCTGTGCACCTTGTTTCTCTTTTCTACTGTTTCATTCTGGTGTCCACCTCCCTTCCAAATTAGTTTGAACCCTCCCCCACAGCACTAGTTAACCTCCCCGTGTTAAAGGCGCTATATAAATGCAAGTTTTGTTGAGCAATACCAGAACTGTCGCTTCTCAGGAGTGCCAGGTCGTCATAAAAATTACATGGGTCTCGTGAAGCAGAATGGACAGGCATCAGGCAGTGTTAGTACAGTGTAAGCCGTGGAAATCAGCGTGAGTTGACACAAAAAGCAAGAGATTGGGATCTCACGAGGGGAAATTATGGTTGAGGCCTCACTGTTGGGAGAGGCAGCGAGATCGCATATTGTGGGGTGAGGCTGTAGTTATGGTACATCACTGCCTGGTTCCTGGAAACCGCTCAGCCAAGGCTTGGCCAGTGTTGACAGGAGTCACTCCAGCCCCAACATTCTCGTGGGGACCTGCTCCGATTGATACAAAGACAGGAGTGTCTGAATCAGTTCTGGGAATGTTTCTCAAAGACACTGGCTGATGGTCTATACATCCCCCCCTTAAACTGATGTCACAACGAGAGAAAGCAGAGCACAGAATGGGAATCCAAAAGAGCCATGCGACCACAATCCTCTCCCTCTCCCTCAGAGATGAGCTGTGTCGCTCTTCCAACCCCTGACTTATTAACCCTCCCGCATCACAATTCCCCGTGACAACAACAGGTGACGTTAGTCAGAGTAAATTCAGCGTTTAGGGCATCACTATTAAAATAGCCACCACCTTGTGAGGCACTTCTATCACAAGAACGAACGCACCTCATCCCCACCCCGGTAACAAGTGCCAACCTTAAATGATGATATTCTTGGGCTGAGACAAACACTGTATTGTAAAGAAAAAATCTCAGTGCAAAATAATTCCTTATTAAAAAAGGTCCACTGAAGCAGCTCAGGCCGTGAGACAATCCCTGCTAAAGAACTCACCTCTTCGGAGGTAAAGATTGCTAGTCTCGGCACTTCCCACAGGCCTTGCTTTTTGATTTCAGGGAAGAGCTTGTATCTGGCCACATTCACTGCGTACATGTTGGAGATGGAGCCTCCTGCAGACAGAAGAGTCACACAATAACACACCTTGCTGTTCGAGTGACTGTACTAATTTCTAATAAACTCTTGTTCTTGTCTTGATAACTCTCTAGACACTTGTTCAGGAGCTAATCCAAATCGTGCAAAACTTACATGTTATGTGTGTTCAATTGTTGGCACCTCTTACTGGTTTTACACACTGCTGAGGTTTGAAGGGATTGCTGACTGGTGGAGGGGGTGTTACTGCCTGTGGATATAGCAATATGCTTGTTGATGATGCATCTTCTTTTATAGATTGTCAAAGGTGGTGGTAATCATCTCCTTTAGTGGTTGCACCGTTACTGTGTATGTGGAATGGAAGGATTGAACAACTTGTGGTCAGTTTGAGACCGATCACTTTGATCAGAATCTGTACGACACCAGCTGAAGCAGAGTGTGGAGCTCACCACTTTTATACATGTTCCTTTTTTTAAAAAAAAGTAATTATGGTGTTGAGTATGATCAATACAATCTGATCCACAGTGTTGTTTCTCTAACATCCACCCCTCCAAAGTTTTAGTGGGCCCCGAGCACAGTTTCTTATCCTATGAAAGTTGATAATGATCCCAATCCTGGAATTTTGGGTTGCGCACTACTGCGTCCTGAATTTCTGGGATCACACTGAGCTTCTCCAATCGCAAACCCTATTCATGAACATAGACACCAAGACGCAAATCGTAGGGCAAGTTTTGGCTTTGAAAGCACTATCGTTTCTAAATGTACACCATTACGATTACACTCTCAAGGTGACTTAAAATGACAGTACCACCAATTAGTTAAATAGAAACTGCACTCCAGCCAACAGTACTAAATCGCCGGCACAGGATGAGCCTCTTCCTCAACACGTAGTGAGAAAATTACATCCGAGAGAATGAAGTACGGCTCACAGGGAAGAATACTCCAAAAAGTGAGAATTCAGAGTGGACGGCCACCTCACAGCACAGACTCCATTTTTAATTCTGAAATGGCTGGATCTGGATCCCGATTTTGAATAGTGCTGGGTTCACAGCCTGCTGCTTCGAACATTGGACCAGAAGGGCAGGTCAACCATAGGATCACACAGCACAGGAGGCCATTCGACCCATCATGCCTGTGCCGGCTCTTCGAAAGAGCTATCCAATTAGTCCCATTCCCCTGCTCTTTCCCCGAAGCGCTGCAAATTTTTCCCTACTAGTATTTATCAAATTCCCTTTTGAAAGTTACTATTGAATCTGCTTCCACCGCCCTTTCAGACAGTGCATTCCAGATCATAACAACCCACTGCGTAAAAAAAATGTTCCCTTATCTCCCCCCTGGTTCTTTTGCCAATTACCTTAAATCTGTGTTTTCTTGTTATTGACCCTTCTGACACTGGAAACAGTTTTGATAGATTAAATGAGAAACTGTTCATGATTTTGAACACCTCTATCAAATGCCCTTTTAACCTCTGTTCTAAGGAGAACAATCCCAGCTTCTCCACATAACTGAAGTCCCTCATCCCTGGTACCATTCTAGTCAATCTCCTCTGCACCCTCTCCAAGGCCTTGACATCCTTCCTAAAGTGTGGCAGCCAGAATTGAAAATAACACTCCAGCTGGAGCCTAACCAATATTTTATAAAATGTAGGAGCAGGGCAGAAAGAGCAGGATTTAAAAAAACATCCAGCTGGAATCCCTGGTCTTACCGTCCATCAGAGTCATGGCACTAACCTGGGCAGAACATTCCATCACCACTCTTCCATCCAATAAGCTCGTGAAGCTTTTTCAATACCACTTCCTCCATCAGCACAAAAACTGGTGCGATCTCATAGGTGTATCTGAAAGAGACAGCCCCGGGGGGGTGGGGGAAAAAAAAGAGGGGTAGCAGAGAAGGGAGTAGGTGAACGGGAACAGAGGCAGCAAGAGAAGGGAAGCACAGGACAAGAAAGGTAACACCAAAGGAGGGGGTGGGGAAGAGGTAGAGAGGCAACATGAGAAACAGAGCAATCAATAGCCAGCGTCTGTATCAAAACTTAAACTACAAGTCCAGTACTACTTGGCACAACCCGATCCATCAGGGATGCAAGTGCAGAACCCAAAACTGCCCGTAACCTTCTACAAAGGCGGTGATTGATGCCAGTGTAAGATTCCATGGGCACCAGCAGCACCTCACCCAAGTGAGGCCAGAGAGAGTGTCAGCAGCGTATTTAACCACATTACTGTATCACACTCGAGCGTGGTACCCAATCACTGATACACCAAACACAGTACTCATTGGTACTCCTTTCCAGGAGTGAAAACTGCCAGATGTTTACCCTAGCCCACAGGCACTGAGGTCAATAAAAAGGCCATCTGAGGTAAGCTAACTTGAGATTGAACATGGTAAAATGTTTGAGGTTGGGGCAGAGCACATTGATGAGACAGTGTAGAGGGAGCTTTATTCTGCATCTAACCCTTTACCTGCCCTGGGAGTGTTTGATGGGACAATGTAGAGGGAGCTTTACTCTGTATCTAACCCTGTACCTGCCCTGGGAGTGTTTGATGGGACAGTGTAGAGGGAGCTTTACTCTGTATCTAACCCTGTACCTGCCCTGGGAGTGTTTGATGGGACAGTGTAGAGGGAGCTTTACTCTGTATCTAACCTGTGCTGTACCTGCCCTGGGAGTGTTTGATGGGACAGTGTAGAGGGAGCTTTACTCTGTATCTAGCCCTGTACCTGCCCTGGGAGTGTTTGATGGGACAGTGTAGAGGGAGCTTTACTCTGTATCTAACCCTGTACCTGCCCTGGGAGTGTTTGATGGGACAGTGTAGAGGGGGCTTTACTCTGTATCTGACCCTGTACCTGCCCTGGGAGTGTTTGATGGGACAGTGTAGAGGGAGCTTTACTCTGTATCTAACCCTGTACCTGCCCTGGGAGTGTTTGATGGGACAGTGTAGAGGGAGCTTTACTCTATATCTAACCCTGTACCTGCCCTGGGAGTGTTTGATGGGACAGTGTAGAGGGAGCTTTACTCTGTATCTAACCCTGTACCTGCCCTGGGAGTGTTTGATCCCAGTATTGCTGTCAAAACTGGGAAAAAATTAAGCATTTGACTTCTCAGCACTGATATTGGTCACATTCACAGGCAGAAACTATCACCCCAAACTCCCCCCCAACCCAAAATCAAAAATAATTGGAGAATTTCAGGGAGCTCAGAATTTTCCTTTTAGCAGAGGAGTAAATTGGTGACCAGAGCAGTACGAACGGCAGAGTCACGGTCCCTTTGCTGGAGAACCAGCTTCATAACAGAAAGCAGAGTGCCTCAGAACAGAATGGATAATTGGCGAGGGGGGAAAATGAGAAGAAAGGGTCTTGCCAATTGCCCATTGATAGGTTCAATTATCAGCACTTGAGATTATAAAATGGGAGAATACACAGAGACCTGCCAAGCAGCAATTCAGTACAGCAGGAGACTCTCCCACAGCAGCAGCACCTTCATGTTGCCATGTTTGGCCATACTGGGCCAAGGGAGCGCAGGTCTACCAGGTAGAATAGCCATAAGTAAGCTTTTAAAATATATATATCCACATATTGTCCTCATTCTGCAATGGCTGTATGAGACTTCGAACGCTCCAGAGAATTAATGAGCACTCATGTGGAACATTGTGTAATAAACAACCCAAGACATCAAAGACCTGCACAACAAATGATAACAGCCAACCTCACCACTAAACCAGCTCACGTATCAACAGCATACACAAAAAATGTGACATATGGCACCCACATTTGTCCTACATAATTAATATAAAAACACTAGAGCTCCTAGGGACCTTCCATCTAGTTTTGCTGAAGCTAAGCAGTCAAGGTGACATGCTTGAGACATCCTGAAGGAGTTCTTGGTATGTGAGTATTGGTACAGATCTCTCACATGCACTGCACACAAGGCAAGGGGTTGTGTTTTGATCTCATTGACTTGATTTAATAAAAAAAAAGTATTATCCAGATGTTTCCTAATCCTCGAACTTGTACTAGAAGTAAAGAATATTTGACAATATTCTATAATACCCCCACATAAGGGCAAAAGGATATGACAATATCCTACATAAACCCAAGAGAAAGAGAACCCAAGCTTCTTATGCAGCTAATGGGCAGCTCAGTAATGGCACAAACCTGGATGTAGAGTGTAGGGGGTTGGGGATGGAAAAGAGGGGCAAAGAAATTTAAAACAGGAAAATAAAAAGGCGTTCGTGTTTCCCATTTCTAATAAATGGCGCTGTGCACAACACCCACTGAAAGTGTTTAGATTGTACCATCAGTAAATGCTGCTCACTGGCTTGTGTTCAGTGTTTCCGTTATGTAACGGCCGACCAAGGAGTGATGATCCAGTCCTGCAAACAGCTGGTTGAAAAATCGAGGATGAACTGAAGAAATAAAAACAAGATACATTTCAACAGTTAGGAGAAAGCAGCCATTTATCAAATAAAAAGCCCCCACATCCAAGTTTATCACTGCACGATCCTCAGCCCCGAGTGACCTGCAGAGCCTCACTTACTTCACAAACTTAAGCGAGTTGCAGACTATGGCCCAGCTACAAGAGGGGACGGAGTAATACAATGGGTTAGACATTGGCCTTTCACCTCAGACTTGGGTTCAGATCCAATCCAGGCTGTACGTGCTGGCTGAAGGGCAGCCAGTCTTGATCCAGATGGGTCCAGAGTACCAAAGTGGAAATCGCACCAAGGAGAATGGAAAGCGTCACACTCAAAGTAAGGGCTGTTCTGATGTTGGCGTCATCGACGCTGCCTCTAACAGAGGCAAATATGGGGCTGACACAGGGCACGCATCGTGGGAAAGTGTTCGAATTTCCCAACCTGAGCATCCACCTGGATCAGCAGAAAAATTCACCCATGGGTACAACCAAAGACGTGAGCAATGGGCACTCTTTTGCTCAGCTAAGAGCAGAGACTCTTCCCCCAACCCCAGTTTCTTGCAAGGAGGTGGAGATTGCACAATGAACGGCATAGATTTGTTAAAAAAGTCCCCTGGTGTGCTAGAGTCTTATTACAGCAACCTCTCCTGGGGTCAAAGGAGGCCGACCTTTCTAACATGAGAATCACCCAACTCATCTACTGCCTGTTAAACTGAAGTCTTGTCCAAGTTGGTTGCTGGGGGTGTGAAACCATTTACTTTCCGAACATACAAAAAAATACGAGAAGGAAAAGACCAGATGGTCCATCAAGCCTGCCCCACACATGGTGCCTGGAACATCATGACTAGATACGTCCTACCATTTCTCCCCCCCACCCCCCAGCCCCAAAACCAGAAAAAACCCCACTGAGGACCAGTGAATAAAGAGATTAATTGAACAAATGGATAACCAGTACCTAATGCAAAAAAAAAGTAAGACATTTCCAATATGGTGGATGGGATGGGAGCATCTCAGGGGTTTAGGAATTGGGTTCAACACCCTCAAAAACAAGTTTGAAAATGTACAACATTCAGGCAATCAAAAATGGGGTCAGGGAGAAGGTCACCTACTGGTTTTGACACTGTATCGGATGACATCTTGGCAGCGCTCCAGGAGTTTCTCGTGGGGCTCACCAGCATCAACTAAATCAAGGTCAAGGAGATCCCGCAGTTCATCCGGTTCCTTCCATTCACAGACCTAGAGGCAAACCAAGCAAGAGGGGTGACCATACTACAAAAAGAGATTAGGTGTTACTCCTGCAAGTAACATCAGATTTTATTGACAAGGGTTAGGAATGAGCAACAAACTTGGTTACAGACCCGAGTCCCACGTGGCCAACTTGATTTAATAAACTCCTGTCCAAACCTCTACAGAATTAGAATACAAGGAAATAGGCCTGCCACTGAACAACACTGGGGTTCGGCACTGGTGGGGACAGGCCTGCCACTGGCAGCGGGCACAATTTGATGGGATGAATTAAAAGGATCAGACAAAAAGTGCATTGGCTCAAGAGCAATTTTGTTGGTAGCAAATTAGAACCAACACACTAAAGTAGCAGAAATAAAAACAAAATGCTCGAAACACTCAGGTCAGGCAGCATCTGTGGAGAGAGAAACAGAGGTAACGGGGGAGAAATTGCTCGGAGCGGTGAACCAACAGTGCTCGGCCTTCCATAGATTTATACTAACCCACTGCGGGCTTTTCGTCAGCACTTCCTCGAATAGGAAGCGGAGAAGAGCATAGTGTCAGTCAAGTGAAGCTGGGGCCCACGGGAGAAGTGAGAGGAGCGATTTCTCCCCTCGACCGATCAGATCGCAGCATTCTTAACAAGCTGCGTTCACTGTCTCTGCAGGCTTGCAGCATTAAACCAGGAAGTGAAAGGTACAACATTAAAATAAATGTAAACAGTTATTAGACAGTAAGAAAGAGGGTAAGAAATAATTGAATTAAAAGACAGAAAAGTAAAAAATTGATTTTTTTTTAATGACCAAAACTATTGAGTAATGAGACGCCACATTTTTAAATGTTAATTTTTAGTTATTTGGCAATTAAGACTTAGCACATTGTTAAAACTTAGTTTAGACCTGTGTTTTTAGTGTACCTATTTGGTGGGGTAAGTAGTTACTTTCCAGCTGGGCAGAAGAGCACGTTTGCTGTTTTTCAATGATTTCTCTGATTGCAGTGTGCGATGGCCCTTTAATTCGAAGCAGTCATAGTGCTGGTGAACCAAGAGTAGCAATTTCTGGATTTCCGCGTTTCACTGTGCGTGTGCGAACGCCAGAACTTGCTCCTCCATTTCACCAACAATGGAGCGCGCTGTTGAGCTCACCATTATATCAGGAGTAATTTCTGCCCCATGGTTTCAGGTTGAGAACCTTTTATCAGAAGTAACGGAGTGACCACTTCAGCCGTGGTTGAAGCCCACCTAGAAGGTTCTCCACAGATAAAAACAGTGAGGAAGGCAACAGGAAACCACCTCAGCTCCTCTTCCCCGGTGAGTGCCTCAAGAATCTCATGAGTGAGACTTGAATTAGGACCTGGCCTGGGGCGGACGGAATGAACAGAGAGCAAGGAGCCCAGTGACAACACTGAAATGGTTAACACCCAATCATTTAAGCATTAGTCGTCTGCTCCCCGATTTTGGTACGGAGATTGAAACTGCTCCTACCTTCTCGTTGACATCTGTCCCCTTCCTGATGGCCTCCTCTAAAATGATCTGAAATGCATCTTGTACAAATTGTTCTCCTGCTTTTGGGTCACTCATGGGTCTGTCCAGCAATATTCCATCCACAGTAACAGGTCGTTTCCTTAACAGGCCATTGGGCTCTTAAAGAGGAAACAATACAAGATATGCTTTAAAAAAAATGGAACACCGGTCACCGGGTAGAAAATACCAGCTGCCAAATTTTTTTAAAAATCAGTTGATTGCAAATAATTTGACGCCACAATGGCCCAGAAAGTGCCAGTTAACAGTGGCGATAACCAATGAAAGAGAGAGAAAAACAGCAAACGACGGAGGAGGAAATAGAATGAATTAGAGTTAAATTAAATACAGAAAAAGAGAGAAGACAAAAAGAAAAAAATATATAAAACTTAACACCTCCAGGAACCTGTGGGAGTTTCAATTGTTCCCTTTCTGGGCCTCCAAAGTTGAGTTTCACGTCAGGACCATAAATCACATTAACAGGGTCCTTACAACATGAATTGCTAGCCCTAAATGGCTGCGGAGAGGCTAATTCATTATTAACGGCGTAAATCCAGCAACTTCATGACACACAATAGGGATGCTCGTGGCAAGATGGTCATTTGTTCGGTTTGAGATTAACCATGGAGCAAATTGTCCAGCAATTTACGGCAACTCGGAACGCATGGCGTATCTCTTCCTCGCCACGAATTGCTTTGGTTTTAAAAAACGCATTAATAACGGCGAGCGCCATGAACTCACTTATTTTTGCAGCAATTTCTGGGGATCTGATGACCAGTACAATCACTGGGATTTCAGTGAAGTGTGACAATTCATCGGGTGTCTACAGGAACTGAGAACCCCCCCAACCCCCAATACAATAATAGATTGCGTCATTCCAAACCAGGGCAGTGTCTGCAGAGAGGATTGTCCACATAGCTGGACAATTTGAAAACAAATTACTTGCCGCAAGCCTCTGCATTGTGTGTCATGAAATTGCTGGATTTACGCCATTAAAAATCAGGAACTGGAAACATCCTTTGGTTTCTCCATAAAAAGAACTGTTGAACCCCAACAGGTACAAAATAAACTAACAGTCTGGAGACCAACAGATAAATAGAACTTTCATTAATGAACAACAGAACTCTACTTTGTCCCAACAACCTGTTTGCCTAACTACCTCCGCATAGTGTAAAGCAGTTAACAGGACACAAGGAAAGGTTACTGACATCTAGAAATGTCATATTAGGAGACTCAAAAGACAGAGATAAGGGGGAGGAGGAGAAGGAGAAAAAGAGAATGAAGTGATAGTTTCACTCCACACAGCACTGTGCACCATTACTTTAGGAAAGCAGTTTCAAAGTCCAGGCTGGGCATTTAAAAAAAAAAAAAAATCATGTGCTACATAGAACGTACAGCACAGAAACAGGCCATTCGGCCCAACAGGTTTATGCTCCACACGAGCCTCCTCCCTCCCTCCCTCCCTACTTCATCTCACCCTAACATATCGTTCTATTCCTTTCTCCCTCTTGTGCTTATCTATCTTCCCCTTAAATGCATCTCTGGTATTCACCTCAACTACTCCTTGTGGGAGCGAGTTCCACATTCTCACCACTCTCTGGGTGAAGAAGTTTCTCCTGAATTCCCTATTGGATTTATTAGTGTATATCTTATATTAATGGCCCCTAGTTCTAGTCTCCATCACAAGTGGAAACATCTTCTCGACATCTACCCTATCAAACCCTTTCATAATCTTAAAGACCTCTATCAGGTCACCCCTCAGTCTTTTTAAAAAAATATATATATAAAGCAGCCCAGCCTGTTCACCCTTTCCTGATAGATGTGTTCAACTGTCGACGTGGGTTTTACACCCTAGTCCATTATAAAGCCATGCAAGTAGGATAAAACATCTCAGTCCTCACACAAATCAATGTCACTTGTAAATGATCCTGATGTTACACAAATAAAGTACATTACCATGGAAACTAATATCAGATGGCATGATTATGCCTAGACACAGAGAGAGAGTTACTATTTACAGGAGTGACATCAGCCTATTTGATAGACATAAAAGCCACATTGATTTTCCCCGTTACTGCTCAGGCAGGGCTTAGAGGTGTGGATTTGTGTTCGATCACAAGTGTCCCCTTGTTTGCTTTACTGTCATGTCTTGCACATTAGTACAGATCTATGCAGCCAGAGAAGGCTAAACCAAGACTCACATTGACACAAGTGGGATCCTTCCCATCTGACCACACTCCTTTTTTACCAGTGTCTAGAACAACGCTTCATGGGCCCAAGCATTTCAATCAAGAGATGGGATTGGAAAAAACTGTCCTGGGACATTCCTCAAATGCACCACAATGTCCCCTGCACTGCCTCAGTCCTCAGAAAACTGCTGCAAATGGCAGTTAACACAGCCAGCTCATGTTTGCTCTCATTCCTCACCCTCCCCCCATCCCATGGGTGTCAGCATCTTTCCAGCACCTCACCCTGGTGGCCATTCATTATGAATGCTGATGGGCTATTCAGCAATGGAGGGCATCACCAAGCCCAAACCTTGCTGCCCCGTAAAGCTAGTGCTAATCTGCTGACATTTGCAAGATGCCAACTCGAAATTGTTGAACGTCAAATTAAAAGCTCAAGAAATTCTCCTGGATATCGTATTGCTGATTTTATTGTGTTTATAATTTAAAAGGTGAATCCACCGGGAATAGGGACAAAAGTTCCATTAATCAGAGAATCCAGTACATTCTGGCGATTCCAATGGCCTCTGCGACGATCAAGCCATTTTTGGTGGTGGTTTTCCCCATGTGGCAACATCAAGATGGCGGCTATGGCAGCAGACAGGCCTCTCCAGGTCAGCCAGCCTGTTCATTCCCAGCCTCACTGCCCACCTCTTCAATCCAGAAGTCTAAGCTCCCTAAAAACCTCAGTTTCACAAAGAAAGCCTTTATTGGGAATCCCTGCCCATCAGTGACATCAAACAAGCCACAAATACAACTAAACACACGAAACAAGACATCCTTCAGTTAAAGAATGAAAGAAATCTTATTTTTTTTTAAAAAAGCAAAAAAAAGTTTGTCAACAATCAGAGCAGAATAAAGCAGACGTTTGTTGTATTTTTGAACTAATCCACATGACTTGTTAGAATCATAGAAAGGTTACAGCATGGAAGGAGGCCATTTGGCCCATCGAGTCCGCGGCCGCTCTATGAGAGAGCAATCCAACTAGTACCGCTCCCCCTCTTTTCCCTGTAACCCTGCAAATTTTTTCCTCTCAAGTACTTATTCAGTTCCCTTTTGATGGCCAATATGTTCCAGAGGCACGCAATTCTCTGGGAAAACAAGAACCGCCTAACATCCAGTCTATTCCTACTCTTCCATAGTTTTAACTCTTGTCCCCTGGTCCTCCCCAATCTATCAATGGGGACACTATCCAGCCCTTTAATTATTTTATAGACCTCTATCAGGTCACCTCTAAATCTACGCTGCTCTGAAGTAAATGGACCAAGGTCCTTGAGCCTGAGTTGCTGAGGTTCTTTAAGCCAGGAATTGTTCATGTTGCTCTCCTCTGGACCTAGTCCCCAGTCTTTCCAACTTGGAAAGTATTTCCTTCCGTCCATTCCTGAGTCAGGATTTTTAAGCTTAAACTTAAAAACTTAAAACTAAGCCAAGTGCAACCCTGTGTCCAAAAGATATTTAACACACAAGTGACCATAAGAGATAGGAGCAGGAGTAGGCCATTCGGCCCCTCGAGCCTGCTCCGCCATTTAATGAGATCATGGCTGATCTGATCTTTACCTCAAATTCACTTTCCCGCCTTTCCCCATATCCTTTGACTCCCTTGCTGAACAAAAATGTGTCTAACTCAGCCTTGAATGTATTCAATGACTCGACCTCCACAGCTTTTTGGGAGTAAAGAATTCCAAAGATTCACGACCCTCTGGGAGAAGAAATTCCTCCTCATTTCCATCTTAAACGGGCGACCCCTTATTCTGAGACTATGCCCCCTAGTTTTAGATTCCCCCATGAGGGGCAACATCCTCTCAGCATCTACCCTATCGCGTCCCCTCGGAATCTTGTATGTTTCACTAAGATCGCCGCTCATTCTTCTAAACTCCAATGAGTATAGACCCAACCTGTTCAATCTTTCCTCATAACACAACCCTTCCATACCCAGAATCAACCTAGTGAACCTTCTCTGAACTGCCTCCAATGCAAGTATGTCCTTCCTTAAATAAGGGCACCAAAACTGTACGCAGTGCTCCAGGTGTGGTCTCACCAGCACCCTGTACAGTTGTAGCATGACTTCCCTGCTTTTATACTCCATCCTCCTAGAAATAAAGGCCAGTATTCCATTTGCCTTCCGGATTGCCTGCTGTACCTGTAAGTTAACTTTTTGCGTTTCATGTACGAGGACACCCAGATCCCTCTGTACTGAAGCATTTTGTCGTATTTCTCCAGTCAAATAATAATATTTTGCTTTTTTATTTTTCCTCCCAAAGTGGATGATTTCACATTTTCCCACATTATATTCCATCTGCCAAATTTTTGCCCATTCGCTTAACCTGTCAATATCCTTTTGCAGACACTTTGTGTCCTCATCACAACTTGCTTTTCCACCTACCTTTGTATCATCAACAAATTTGGCCACAAGACACTCTGTTCCTTCATCCAAGTCATTGATATATATTGTAAATAGTTGAGGCCCCAGCACTGATCCCTGCAGCACCCACTAGTTACAGATTGCCATTTTGAAAATGACCCTTTTATCCCGACTCTTTATTTTCTGTTAGTTAGCCAATCCTCTATCCATGCCAGTATATTACCCCCAACACCATGAGCTCTTATCTTGTGCAGTAATCTTTTATGTGGCACCTTATTGAATGCCTTTTGGAAATCCAAATATACTGCATCCATTGGTTCCCCTTTATCCACCCTGCCCGTTACTTCCTCAAAAGAACTCTCCTAAATTTGTCAGATATGATTTCCCCTTCATAAAACCATGTTGACTCTCCTTGATTGTATTCAGAGTCTCCAAATGTCCTGATACTACTTCCGTAATAATGGATTCTAGCATTTTCCCAGTGACAGATGTTAGGCTAACTGGTCTATAGTTACCTGCTTTCTGTCTCACTCCCTTCTTGAATAGGGGTGTTACGTTTGCGGTTTTCCAATCCCATGGGACCTTTCCAGAATCTAGTGAATTCTGGAAGATGACAACCAATATCTCTGTAGCCACTTCCTTTAAGACCCTCGGATGCAAGCCATCAGGTCCAGGGGACTTGTCAGCCTTTAGACCCATTAGTTTACCTAGTACTTTTTCTCTAGTGATGGTTTTTCATTCCTCCCTCCCCTTTGCCCCTTGATTTTCTACTATTATTGGTATGTTATTAGTGTCTTCTACTGTGAAGACAGATACAAAATCTGTTCAATTCCTCTGCCATTTCCTTGTTTTCCATTATTATTTCCCCAATCTCATCCTCTAAGGGACCAATGTTTACTTTAGCTACCCTCTTCCTTTTTATATACTTGTAGAAGCTTTTACTGTCAGTTTTTATATTTCTTGCTAGTTTACTCTCATAATTTATTTTCTCCCTCTTTATTATTCTTTTAGTCATCCTTTGCTGGTTTTTAAAGTTTTCCCAATCTTCGGGCTTACCAGTAATCTTTGCCATGTATGCTTTTTCTTTTAACTTGATACCATCCTTGACTTCCTTAGTTAGCCATGGTTGGTTCACCCTTTTTATGGAGTCTTTCCTCCTCACAGGGATATATTTTTGTTGCGAGTCATAAAATATCTTTTTTAATGTTTGCCACTGCTTATCCACCATCATCCCATCTAATCTGTTCACCCAGTCCACTTTAGCCAATTCCACCCTCATTCCTTTATAATTGCCCTTATTTAAGTTTAATACAGTAGTTTCAGATCCAAGATCCTCGCTCTCAAACTGGATGTGAAATTCTATCATGTTATGATCACTGCTTCCCAAGGGATCCTTTACTTTGAGATCATTAATTAATCCTGTTCCGTTACCCATTACCAGATCCAAAATGGCCTGTTCCCTGGTTGGTTCCCCGATGTATTGGTCTAAGAAACAGTCCCTAATACACTCTTATGAACTCCTCCTCGGGGCTATTTTTGCCAATTTGATTTGTCCAATCTATGCGAAAGTTAATCGCCCATGATTATTTCATTACCTTTTTTACAAGCCCCCCTTATTTCCTGATTAATATTTTGCGTGTAGCTACTGTTAGGGGGCCTATATACTACTCCCACCAGTGATTTCTTTCCCTTGCTATTTCTTACCTCCACCCAAAATGATTCGATATCTTGATCTTCTGAGCCAAGATCATTTCTCACTATTATACCAATTTCATCCTTTATTAACAGAGCTACTCCACCACCTTTACCTTTTTTCCTATCCTTCTGAAATGTTAAATAACCCTGAATATTTAGCTCCCAACCTTGGTCACCTTGTAACCACGTCTCTGTAATGGCCACGAGATCATGCCCATTTGTTTCTATTTATGCCGTCAATTCATCTATCTGATTACGAATGCTGTGCGCATTCGGATAAAGAACCTTAAATTTTGTCTTTTTACCATTCTTTCCTACCCCGGCCCCATTTGCTAGTGCGCTCTTTTATTTGTACGCTCTGTCCCTTCCTGACACACTCTGTTTATCATTACCCCCATCACTTTCCTGTACTACTTCCTTGTCGTTTCTCTTATCGATCGAACCTTAGCCCCAATCTGAGCCCTCCCCCCTTCTATTTAGTTTAAAGCCTTCTCTACCACCCTAGTTATTTGGTTTGCAAGTGATGCAAAGAATACTCATTAAAAGCCATCAATCTTATGGCTTTATCCTTTTAAAATACCCACAGGGGGCCTGTTGCCTCAGAATGCAGCAACATGAAAGGAATCCGTCCCCAAAACAGGAACAGAGCCTTCGTCAGCAGCGATAGGAATAACTCTCGGAACAGGGAAAAGGGGATGCCACCCCCGACCCCCAGCATGGATCAAACCTTACAAGATAAACACAACCTCTCCCAATTATGAGTGCTCATCATAGTATTAATGTAATCTTACAATACACAGTGTCCAAGGCCAGACTGCAAACCTAATGAAAACACAGTTAAGCTTAGGAGGGGAGCCACACAGACTTTAATCCGAGATAGGAACCAGGTCCTCAAAATGTTGAAAAATACAGATAACAGATACAAGCAGTTTATTTAACAAACTGCGACTGCAGATTTATCTTTCATTGAGGAACCTGAGTGAAGGGCCCAGGCCCACAGTGCAGGGCAGCAGGTAAAGTCCATGCTAGGGGAGAGTGTACATGGACTGTGGGAGGAGCAGGCTGGACAAGCTGAACGCAAGAAAGCATGGAGACGATGCAGGTGCATTCCTGCGCTAACCCTTAAAACTGGAGGAGAATTTCACCCTCTTTCGGAGTCCCAATTTCATTAAGGCTGGGGGATAGGAGCTGTGTTTTGCCCACTTCAAGTCATTATCATCTGGCATCAAACTAGAAACTTGATAACTGCAATGCAACAAATGGTCACTCGGACCATTTATTGAGCTGGCCGGCAGTCTCTCAGTTCAAGATATTACAAAAAATAACGCTTCTACTGCGTTCCTTTATCCCAAACATGTCGTCGGTTCAAGCTTCAGGTCATTGATTGTATTATCAGCAGTAGCTGCCACGGCAACATTCAAATATGTTCAGTCAAGCTGCATTTGATAACAGAAGACTTGATACACTTCTGTCATCGGGCTCCAGGCTGAGAATTATCCTTTAGGTAACAAGCCACCTGAATTTCTCAGAGCATCACCTTGACTTAGTTGGCAGCTTGGAACAAAAACATCCCATCTCAGCTTCCGACCCTATGCTACCAAGAGAATACACTGGGCGTGGAGGACTCACAGTCAGACAGCACGAGTGAACAGGGTTTTAAAAGAAAATTCACTGTAGGCAAAATGGCAAAACCACCACCCGAGGACAATCTACTGGTGACGTTAATTCAGCTCTGGTCTTGGATTTTCACAGCCCCAGCAATCCTTCAGCCAGAGTCCTTGATAAGGTCGTCAGTCACAGGACTGGAAAAGGGACAAAGCTGAACTCCAGCTTCGAGCACTGGAAGTGAGAGCCAGGAAATCAGAGTGCAATCACTGAAAAGGATCAACTGGGAGGCCTAACCTCGATTCATCACAAATCTGATTCAGTGTCAGGAGAGAGCACCAGATCCATTCAATGTTCTGACACACAAACTGCCAATTTAACCGATCAAGCCTGTGCCAGTGTTTTTCCACCACAAGCCACCCAGTCTAATCCCACTCTCCCCCTCACTCCCCATACCCTTTCATATCCCACCCAGTCTAATCCCACTCTCCCCCTCACTCCCCATACCCTTCAACATCCCACCCAGTCTAATCCCACTCTCCCCCTCACTCCCCGTACCCTTTAATATCCCACCCAGTCTCATCCCACTCTCCCCCTCACTCCCCGTACCCTTTAATATCCCACCCAGTCTAATCCCACTCTCCCCCCTCACTCCCCGTACCCTTTAATATCCCACCCAGTCTAATCCCACTCCCCCCATACCCTTTAATATCCCACCCAGTCTAATCCCACTCTCCCCCCTCACTCCCCGTACCCTTTAATATCCCACCCAGTCTAATCCCACTCCCCCCATACCCTTTAATATCCCACCCAGTCTAATCCCACTCTCCCCCCTCACTCCCCATACCCTTTAATATCCTACCCAGTCTAATCCCACTCTCCCCCCGTACCCTTTAATATCCCACCCAGTCTAATCCCACTCTCCCCCTCACTCCCCATACCCTTCAACATCCCACCCAGTCTAATCCCACTCTCCCCCCGTACCCTTTAATATCCCACCCAGTCTAATCCCACTCTCCTGCTCACTCCCCATACCCTTCAATATCCCACCCAGTCTAATCCCACTCTCCCCCTCACTCCCCATACCCTTCAATATCCCACCCAGTCTAATCCCACTCTCCCCCTCACTCCCCATACCCTTTAATATCCCACCCAGTCTAATCCCACTCTCCTGCTCGCTCCCCATACCCTTTTAAAAATGATTTACAGACTCTGCTACTACTAGAAAGAACTTGCCATCAACACAAGGAAACAGTGGGAATGTGCACATGTGCCTGTGAAAATTAGCTGCATACTTGGATAACGAGCACCTCCCGCCCTATGTAATCTCAAAGAGGTCCAGGAGGATCCATGGAGTCTAATCTGATTGTTCCTGAACACGAGCACTCTAGCTGTTGAAGCCCAGTCAGTCAGTCACTCATTGGTTCCTGTTCCTCCTCACCATCTCGAGCGCCTGTTAAAAGAGCATGGATGTTGGGTCCACTCTGACTCCAAAAATCAAGCTCAGCTGTGCTGCTCTCCACGGTTGAATAGCTTGACCCATCTCATCATCTACGCTCACAAATGACTCACATTGGCAGGAGCCCGGAGGGCTCCTCGAGCCTGCTCAGCCGCACTGCAAGGAATTAGCAGAGCAGGGGGAAGTTATTCTTTGTTTTGATTTAAACAAAAAATATTCAGGACTCCAACCCAATTTAAGTTTGTTCTGCGCTTGAGGTCAGCTTAGGTTACCATGGTGACCACTTAAAAAGAGGGGGGGAAAAAAAAGCAAGCAAAATAGCTGCCAGATGTGGCGTGAAGCCTGGCACAGTGCCAGGCTGTGCAGAATCCGTCAACAGGCTCGAGAGATATGTGGAGGAGGAGCATGCAGTCAGTGCCTGCGGGCGACTGGAGACAGCGGGACCCGGGTCAGGCACAGCAACGTTTGGGTGTGTAGATGCTGAGTGAGGGGAAGAGAGGAATGTGAGACACTGCATGGGACTGTGCCAAATATCACAATAACTATTCTCACTGGATCAAAGCTGATGTCGGAGAGTTATTTAACCGTTATTTGTAGCACACTTCACTACAGCAAGAGTCAAGAACATCTGTTTCGAGAAAATATAAAAGAAGCAACACAATTGTCTCATATGACCCTGCAGTATCTGTAAAAACATTCCTTCCCAACTAAAAAAAGACACTGGAGAATTTCAGCCTGCTGCTCACATCCATCCATCTCACCCTTTGATTTCTCCAATTCTCCCACTTCACTCCTGACAGCACTGACCCCTGGCTGGGGGTCACAGATCTATGGTCACTCCCCCATAGCTCGATAGTGACTCACACGAAGAGCATTCACTCTGCTGAGGTACAGCGGAGAGTGCCTGGTGGGCGTGGAGCTGAACCCCAGTGAGGGTTAGTGCCGTCAGGAGAGGAGGGAAACACTCATTTCACAGCCCCGGACACAATCAGACTGCAGGTTGGAGAGCAGGGGTGGTATAAATCCCTGCTCAACCACCACAGTCTTGCCTCACCATTACTAGTTTGATAGCATTTCATACTTGGTAACACTTGAGGACATTTTAAAAAAATTCATTCGTTCATGGGATGTGGGCGTCGCTGGCGAGGCCGGCATTTATTGCCCATCCCGAATTGCCCTGGAGAAGGTGGTGGTGAGCCGCCTTCTTGAACCGCTGCAGTCCGTGTGGTGAAGGTTCTCCCACAGTGCTGTTAGGAAGGGAGTTCCAGGATTTTGACCCAGCGACGATGAAGGAACGGCGATATATTTCCAAGTCGGGATGGTGTGTGACTTGGAGGGGAACGTGCAGGTGGTGTTGTTCCCATGTGCCTGCTGCCCTTGTCCTTCTAGGTGGTAGAGGTCGTGGGTTTGGGAGGTGCTGTTGAAGAAGCCTTGGCGAGTTGCTGCAGTGCATCCTGTGGATGGTACACACTGCAGCCACGGTGCACCGGTGGTGAAGGGAGTGAATGGGATGCCAATCAAGCGGGCTGCTGTGTCCTGGATGGTGTCGAGCTTGGGTGTTGTTGGAGCTGCACTCATCCAGGCAAGTGGAGAGTATTCCATCACACTCCTGACTTGTGCCTTGTAGATGGTGGAAAGGCTTTGGGGAGTCAGGAGGTGAGTCACTCGCTGCAGAATATCAGGCCTCTGACCTGCTCTTGTAGTCACAGTATTTATGTGGCTGGTCCAGTTAAGTTTCTTGTCAATGGCAGCCCCCAGGATGTTGGTGGGGAATTTGATGATGGTAATGTAATTGAATGTCATGGGGAGGTGGTGAGACTCTCTCTTGTTGGAGATGGTCATTGCCTGGCGCAAATGTTACTTGCCACTGATCAGCCCAAGCCTGGATGTCGTCCAGGCCTTGCTGCATGCGGGCACGGACTGCTTCATTATTTGAGGGGTTGCGAATGGAACTGAACACTGTGCAATCGTCAGCGAACATCCCCATTTCTGACCTTATGATGGAGGGAAGGTCATTGATGAAGCAGCTGAAGATGGTTGGGCCTAGGACACTGCCCTGAGGAACTCCTGCAGCACTGTCCTGGGGCTGGGATGATTGGCCTCCAACATCTACTACCATCTTCCTTTGTGTTAGGTATGACTCCAGCCACTGGAGAGTTTTCCCCCTGATTCCCATTGACTTCAATTTTACTAGGGCTCCTTGGTGCCACACTCGGTCAAATGCTGCCTTGATGTCAAGGGCAGTCACTCTCACCTCACCTCTGGAATTCAGCTCTTTTGTCCATGTTTGGACCAAGGCTGTAATGAGGTCTGGAGCCGAGTGGTCCTGGCGGAACCCAAACTGAGTATTGGTGAGCAGGTTATTGGTGAGTAAGTGCTGCTTGATAGCACTGTCTATGACACCTTCCATCACTTAGCTGATGATTGAGAGTAGACTGATGGGACAGTAATTGGCTGGATTGGATTTGTCCTGCTTTTTGTGGACAGGACATACCTGGGCAATTTTCCACATTGTCGGGTAGATGCCAGTGTTGTAGCTGTACTGGAACAGTTTGGCTAGAGGCGTGGCTAGTTCTGGAGCACAAGTGTTCAGCACTGCAGCTGGGATGTTGTCAGGGCCCATGGCCTTTGCTGCATCCAGTGCACTCAGCCGTTTCTTGATATCACGTGGAGTGAATCGAATTGGCTGAAGATATCGGAAGGAGGTCGAGATGGATCATCCACTCGGCATTTCTGGCTGAAGATGGTTGCAAACGCTTCAGCCTTGTCTTTTGCACTCACGTGCTGGGCTCTGCCATCATTGAGGATGGGGATGTTTACAGAGCTTCCTCCTCCCGTTAGTTGTTTAATTGTCCACCACCATTCACGACTGGATGTGGCAGGACTGCAGAGCTTTGATCTGATCCGTTGGTTGTGGAATCGCTTAGCTCTGTCTATAGCATGTTGCTTCCGTTGTTTAGCATGCATGTAGTCCGGAGTTGTAGCTTCACCAGGTTGGCACCTCATTTTTAGGTGCACCTGGTGCTGCTCTTCTGCACTCCTCATTGAACCAGGGTTGATCCCCTGGCTTGTTGGTAATGGTAGAGTGAGGGATATGCCGGGCCATGAGGTTACAGATTGTGCTGGAATACAATTCTGCTGCTGATGGCCCACAGAGCCTTACGGAAGCCCCATTTTGAGCTGCTAGATCTGTTCTGAATCTATCCCATTTAGCACGGTGGTAGTGCCACACAACACGTTGGATGGTGTCCTCAGTGTGAAGATGGGACTTCGTCTCCAAGGACTATGCGGTGGTCATTCCTACCAATACTGCCATGGACAGATGCATCTGCGACAGGTAGATTGGTGAGGACGAAGTCAAGTAGGTTTCTCCCTTGTGTTGGTTCGCTCACCACCTGCCGCAGGCCCAGTCTGGCAGCTATGTCCTTCAGGACTCAGCCAGCTCGGTCAGTGGTGGTGCTACCGAGCCACTCTTGGTGATGAACATTGAAGTCCCCCACCCAGAGTACATTCTGTGCCCTTGCTACCCTCAGTGCTTCCTCTAAGTGGTGCTCAACATGGGGGAGGACTGATTCATCAGCTGAGGGAGGACGGTAGGTGGTAATCAGCAGGAGGTTTCCTTACCCATGTTTGACCTGATGCCATGAGATTTCATGGGGTCCAGAGTCAATGTTGAGGACTCCCAGGACCACTCCCTCCTGACTGTATACCACTGTACCGCCACCTCTGGTGGGTCTGTCCTGCCGGTGGGACAGGACATACCCAGGGATGGTGATGGAAGAGTCTGGGACGTTGGCTGAAAGATAGGATTCTGTGAGTATGGCTATGTCAGGCTGTTGCTTGACTCGTCTGTGGGACAGCTCTCCCAATTTTGGCACAAGTCCCCAGATGTTAGTGAGGAGGACTTTGCAGGGTCGACTGGGCTTGGTTTGCTTTTGCTGCGTCCGGTGCCTGGTGGTCAGATGCCGGGTGGTCCGTCCAGTTTTATTCTTATTATGTCTTTTTGTAGCAGGATTGTACAACTGAGCGCAATTAAGAATCATCCACATTGCCGAGAGTCTGGAGTCACATATCGGCCAGACCGGGTAAGGACGGCAGGTTTCCTTTCCTAAAAAAGGACATTAGTGAACTAGATGGGTTTTTACGACAATCTGGTAGTTGCAAGGTCACCATTACTGATACTAGTATTTATTTTAATTAACTGAATTTAAATTCTCCAGCTGCTGTGGTGGGATTTGAACTCATGACTCTGGATTACTAGTCCAATAACATAACCACTATGCTACCATACCCATATTTGCCTTTCTCTCTCTATCCACCATCCCCCAGCTGCCCCTCCAAGCTCATTTTACTAGCGACAAATTAAAGCTCCCTCTACACTGTCCCATCAAACACTCCCAGGGCAGGTACAGGGTTAGATACAGAGTAACGCTCCCTCTACACTGTCCCATTGAGAAAAAAGTAAATTTTTCCCCTCACTGGGATTGGAAATTCTATCAACAAATCAGATTAAAATATAGTTTTTAAAACCACTTCATTTTTCTCAAAAATAGGAACTTTGGGACATGCCTGGCTGTTAGATATTAAATTTTATTTTCTTCAAGACTGGTCACAGACAATTTTTTGAGATAAAGTGCAAGTCTGGACAGTTGAGAGTCTGTGGAGAGCGGAGGTCAGTGTGTGGAGGCGAGTGAAGTTACGAAGGTGGAACTAAGTGGCTTTGGTGACAGATAGGACATGGCTTTTGAAACTCCACTCAGTCAAACAGGATGCCAAAGTTTTGCACTCAGGTCCAGCCTGAGTGAGTAGTGGAGAGGGAGATGCAATCAGTTCTAAGGCAGTTGAAAACAATGATTTCAGTCTTCCGGATTTTCAATTAGCAACATAGAAAATAGGAGCAGGAGGAGACCATTCGAGCCTACTCCGCCATTCAATATGATCATGGCTGATCCTCTATCTCAATACCATATTCCTGCTCTCCCCATACCCCTTGATGCCTTTTGTGTCTAGAAACCTATCCAGCTCCTTCTTAAATATATTCAGTGATTTGGCCTCCACAGCCTTCTGTGGTAGAGAATTCCACAGGTTCACCACCCTCTGAGTGAAGAAATTTCTCCTCATCTCAGTCCTAAATGTCCTACCCCGTATCCTGAGACTGTGACCCCTCGTTCCAGACCCCCCAGCCAGGGGAAACATCCTCCCTGCATCCAGTCTGTCTCGCCCTGTCAGAATTTTATACGTTTCAATGAGATCCCCTCTCATTCTTCTAAACTCGAGTGAATACAGGCCGAGTCAACCCAATCTCCCCTCATATGACAGTCCTGCCATCCCAGGAATCAGTCTGGTGAACCTTCGCTGCACTCCCTCGATGGCAAGTATATCCTTTCTTAGGTAAGGAGACCAAAACTGCACACAATACTCCAGGTGTGGTCTCACCAAGGCACTGTATAAGTGCAGCAAGACATCCTTGCTCTTGTACTCAAATCCTCTTGCAATGAAGGCCAACATACCATTTGCCTTCCTAACTGCTTGCTGCACTTGCATGTTTGCTTTCAGTGACTGGTGTACGAGGACACCCAGGTCCCTTTGTACATCAACATTCCCCAATTTATCACCATTTAAATAATACGCTGTCTTTCTGTTTTTCCTTCCGAAGTGGATAACTTCACATTTACCCACATTATACTGCATCTGCCATGTATTTGCCCACTCACTCAACTTGTCTAAATTGCCTTGAAGCCTCTTTGCATCCTCCTCACAACTCACAATCCCACCTAGTTTTGTGTCGTCAGCAAACTTGGAAATATTACATTTGGTTCCCTCATCCAAATCATTGCTGTATGCTGTGAATAGCTGGGGCCCAAGCACTGATCCCTGCGGTACCCCACTAGTCACTGCCTGCCACCCCGAAAAAGACCCATTTATTCCTACTCTGTTTACCAATTTTCAATCCATGCCAGTATATTACCACCATTCCCTTGTGCTCTAATTTTGCACACTAACCTCTTATGTGGGACTTTATCAAAGGCCTTCTGAAAATCCAAATAAACCACATCCACTGGTTCTCCCTGATCTATTCTACCAGTTACATCCTCAAAAAACGCCAGTAGATTTGTCAAACATGATTTCCCTTTCATAAATCCATGTTGACTTTGTCTAATCCCGTTGATATTTTCTAAGTGTCCTGTTATCACATCCTTTATAATAAACTCTAGCATTTTCCCCACTACTGATGTTAGGCTAACCGGTCTGTAGTTCCCTGTTTTCTCTCTCCCTCCTTTTTTAAATAGTGGGGTTACATTTGCCACCCTCCAATCTGCAGGAACTGTTCCATAATCTATAGAATTTTGGAAGATGACAACCAATGCATCCATTATTTCCATGGCTACCTCTTTTAGTACTCTGGGATGCAGATTATCAGGTCCTGGGGATTTATCCGCTTTCAGTCCCATTAATTTCTCCAGCACTATTTTTTTTTTACTAATTTCCTTTAATTCCTCCTTCTCACTAGTCCCTTGGTTCCCTAGCATTTCTGAGAAGTTATTTGTGTCCTCCTTCCATGAATGTTGGCTTATCATCAGACAGATAGACTGACAGTGCAGGAATACCCATGGGAAGTGGAGGGGAGGTAGAACTGGCCATCAGCGTGAACTAACTCCATGCTTATGGATGATGTCACTAAGCAACAGCAGATCAAGGAAGAGGATACAGTGTAGTTATTCTCCCATTGAGCTCATATTTACCATATACACATTTACTTTGACAGATTGCTATCTCTCCTGTCTCCGAAGAGGTCAGGTACACAACTGTCGATTTCAACTCCTTTGGAAATCACTCTCTGGTTCGATGTGTTGAATGTGAAAAAGGCTGGGACAATCCTCGGGAGTTTTTTTACCGACACACCACGCCTAAAAGCTCATCATTTATTGTTGTTATTGGAAGGCCAAGTGGGAAAAGGTAGTGTTGATGGGGGATTTCAACCAACCCAACATAAACAAGGATTGTCAAGTGGGAAAGACAGAGCTGGTCATTGTAGAGCACGGCTGCTTCCTGACTCAGTGTAGCAGGGAACGAGAGAGATGGCTTTTGGCTGAGATGTTAAACCAAGGCCCCATCTGCTCACTCAGGTCCTCCCAATGTCCTGGCAAACATTTATCCCTCAACCAACATTACTAAACAGATTATCTGGCCATTTATCTTATTGCTGTTTGTGGGATCTTGCTGTGTATGAATTGGCTGCCGTGTTTCCTACATTACAACGGTGACGACACTTCAAAAAGTACTTCATTGGCTGTAAAGCTCTTTGGGGCATCCTAAGGTTGTGAAACCCACTATAGAAATGCAAGTTCTTTGTCTTGTGATGAAACATTTCTTTACTCCCACGTAATGAGTCAGTATTATGAGCATGAGCTCATTGAGAGTCAAGGGCCCAGTCTCCAAACTTGGATGGGACAAAATATCAGACAGGAGGTTGAAAAAAAGGTTGTGTTGACATTACAGATTGGAGTGAGGGAGGAAGTGAAGCAATTTACATTGACACTACAAGCCCAGCATCAAACCAAACACTGTAGAACACAATTATTCCTGAGCTACTGGGACCATGTCAATGCCATGCCATGCCAAAGAACAGAATGTGCAATGTAGCATGCAAGATTGACTGTTTCTTACTTCAGGATATGAAATGGGCTGGGCGCAGTGCAGGATACTACAGATTATAGCAGGAACAGGGTTGATTGAATATGAGAAGGCCATTCAAACAATGCTTTATTTACATTCATCTACTTTAATGCTTAGCTGGGAGGACAATTGCATCATCCTAAAATAACCAATACACAAATAAAAACAGCAGTGGCTGATAACTGGTCAGAAAAAGCAGCTGGGATTTGCAATAATGACCTGATCACTGCCTGCCATGTTCAAGTAGCCACTTACACATCAATAACAGCAGATGCCTGGGAACAAGTCACCTGCTGGCCTTCTTGTGGAGGGTTATATAGCACAGGGCATGATTTATGCCCTAAGTGAGGAGGGAATGCTCATTGTTAGTAACGGATTAAAAACAAATACATCTGTAGATTCCTAACAGTAATCAGTGTGGGGCACACACTATCGGCATTAGGAGCCAAAGGGTGAAGCATTTGGTAATAAACCACTTGCCCTCTCTCCTGAGTTCACTCCTACCTCTCCACATAATCTCTCCTATCCATAGTCACAGCCATCCAATTCAACCTTGACATCTCCCGTGGCCTCTCTGCTCCCATGGTCGTGATCACAGACCATGTCATCCATTCAGCCGCTTCTGGTACCCCTTTCCCCAGCAGGAAAAATGTCTCCCGTCTTTGTCCTGAACCCCACGTCTTCCTCTAGTTTCCCTCCCATCTCCCCTCATGCCCTTACCAAGCTCATTATGCCCATGCGACCTACCTCCGGGTCCCTTGACCCCATTGTCACTAAATTACTGACCACCCAACCTCCCTTCCTTCCTGCCTCCATTACAAATGGTTCCATCGCCTTAGGTACTCTCTTTCAAAGCCACCATCATCCCCTCAAAAAAAACCACCTTTGATCCCTGTCCTAGCAAACAACTGCTCCATCTCCAACCTCCCTTTCCTCTCAAAGTTCTTGAACGTGCTGTCACCTCCCAAATCCGTGCCCATCTTTCCTGCAACTCCATGTTTGAACCTCTCCAAACAAGTTTCCTCCCTTGCCACAGTACTGAATCGGATCTATCCTTGGCCCCCTCCTATTTCGCATCCACATGCTGCCCCTCGGCGACACCACCTGAAGACATGGGGTCAGCTTCCAGATGCAAGTTGATGACACCCAGCTCCACCTCTCCATCTCACTTGCCCATTCCATTGCCTCTGATTTGTCACACTGCTTGTCCAGCATCCAGTCCTGGACGAGCAGAAATTTCCTCCAATTAAACAATGGGAAGACCAAATCCATTGTGTTCAACCCCAACACAAATTATGTTCGCTGGCCACCGATTCCATCCCTCTCCCTGGCCACTGTCTTGGGCTGAACCAGACCGTTTGCAACCTAAGCAAATTTGACCCTGAGATGAGCTTCTGACCACATCCTCAATCACAAAGACCACCTACTTCCACCTCCATAACATTGTCCATCTCTGCTTCAGCCTATTGGCTACTAAAACACTCATCTATGCTTTTGTCACCTCCAGACTATCACGCCAATGCTCTCTTGGCCGGCCTCCCATCCTCCACCTTCTAAACGTCAGCTCATCCAAAACTCAATCTATCCCCCACCAAGTGCCTCTCACCCATTACTCCTATCCTTGCCTACTTTAGCTCCCAATGCTGAGCATGCAGGACAACGTCACATCTAGAAATCAGCAAGTTCAGACTAAACAAATAGGATCTTAAATGGATTAACAAATCAAAAGAGGAAAAATTATCTCTACAAATTCCCCAAGGAGAAAAGAATGTCTCGGATGAATAGAGAATGCAGCAACACGTTAAAAGAGCAATCAGAGGGACCCAGACACATGGAAAAAGCACAGCTGCAGACATTGAAGAAAACGGTTTAAAAATCTTAGTTTTACAACTGTTAGATAGCAGTCAGGCGAGTTAAGACCCATAAAAGAAGCAAACAGGCTGAACACAAAAAAGGGTGAACTCAAGATAGTAAACATTCTGAATGATTATTGCTTCTAGACATTCACAGGGGACGATCTGAGCAACATACCCTCCCCAAACAGAGATAACCCATGCCAAATTAGTGACTTAGAAATGAGATGGAAGCACGAGACCATCTGAAAACAAACCCCCAATCGATAGATGGTAGTTATCTCGAGTGCTGAGAGACGCTAGGGAGGAGATGTGAGAGACAATCAATAAGAGAGTCAATGGACAGTGGGACAGGGCCAAAGATGACAGATTCTGTCTTTCCGATGTTGCGCTGGAGGAAGTCAGACTCATGCAGGACTTGATCCATGCTGGAAACAGAATAACATGGTGTCCAGACTCAAGGGAAATAAAAAAAGACAACTACCGACCCATTAGTCTCTTCCATTTGGTGCAAAATAACAATTGATCAGAAGTAGCCTTAAGGGTTAACCATACAATAATCTAGTAAACAGCAGTCAGCATGGAGTCAGAAGGGGATCAATCCTTCCTAACCAACCTCCTCGACTTCTTTGAGGAACTGACAGCCTAAGTGGACTATGGGAAGCCCTATGACATCATGTACCTGGACTTCCAGAAGGCTTTTAACAAAGTTCCACATGAAAGGCTGTTAGTTAAACTAAAAGCTGTAGGGATTCAGGGTAAACCCTGGGAATGGATAAGAAACTGGCTGAAGGGCAGGAAACTAGTATTATAGTAGGTACAGCACAGGAGGTGGCCATTCGGCCCATCATGCCTGCTCTTTGAAAGAGCTATCCAATTAGTCCCATTCCCCTGCTCTTTCCCCATAGGCCTGTAAATTTTTCCCTTCAAGTATTTATCTAATTCCCTTTTGAAAGTTACTATTGAATCTGCTTCCACCACCCTTTCAGGCAGTACATTCCAGATCATAACAACCCACTGCGTAAAAAAACGTTTCCTCACCTCCCCTCTGGTTCCTTTGCCGATCACCTTAAATCTGTGTCCTCTGGTTTCCGACCCTTCTGCCACTGGAAACAGTTTCTCCTGATTTACTCTATCAAAACCATTGATTTTGAACACGTCTATCAAATCTCCCCTGAACCTTCACTGTTCAAAGGTGAACTCCAGCTTCCCCAATCTCACCACATAACTGAAGCCCCTCATCCCTGGTACCATTCTAGTAAATCTCTCAAGCCTTGACATCCTTCCTAAAGTGTGGTGCCCAGAATACTCCAGCTGCAGCTTAACTAGTATTTTACAAAGGTTTAGTATAACATGCTTTTGTGCTCCATGCCTCTATTAATAAACCTCGGAGTCCCTTGTGCTTTATTAACAGCCTTCTCAACTTGTCCTGCCACCTTCAAAAGATTTATGTATGTGCACCCCCAGGTCTCTGTTCCTGCACCCCCTTTAAAAATTGTACCATTTAGTTTATATTGCCTCTCCTCATTCTTCCTACTTAAATGCATCACTTCACACTTCTCTGCACTAAATTTCATCCGCCATGTGTCTGCCCATTTCACCAGTCTGTCTATGTCCTCCTGAAGTCTGTCACTATCCACATTGTTCACTACATTTCAGAGTTTTGTGTCATCTGCAAACTTTGAAATTATACCTTGTATACACAAGTCCAGGTCATTAATGTATATCAAAAAGAGCAGTGGTCCTAATACTGACCCCTGGGGAACACCACTGTATACTTCCCTCCAGTCTGAAAAACAATCGTTCACCACTACTCTCTGCTTTCTGTCCCTTGGCCAATTTTGTATCCACACTGCCACTGTCCCTTTAATCCCATGGACTTCAATTTTGCTAACAAGTCTGTTATGTGGCACTTTATCAAACACCTTTTGAAAGTCCATATACACATCAACCACACTACCCTCATCAACCCTCTCCGTTACTCCATCAAAGAACTCAATCAAGTTAGTCAAACACTATTTTCCTTTAACAAATCAGTGTTAGAGGAGTTGTGAGTGTGGGAGGGGGGAAATAATGAGTGGGCTGCCCCAGTGATTGATGTTGGGACCACTACTGTTTCTAATTTAAATCACTGACTTTGATTCAGAAACTCAATGCAAATCAATCAAATTTGCAGACAATATCACACTAGAAAGAGCAGTGAAATCAAAAGGAGGCAGCTCAGATGTACATGGGTACAACAATGGCAGATGAAGTTTAATGTGAGTGTAAAGTAAAGTAAAATAGGCAACACACATACTCCATGAACGGTGTTGAAATAGTGACGGATGAAGCTGAAAGAGGCATGGAGTCTCCATAAACTCGACATTCAACATGTCCAAACAATTCAGAGCAGAAATCAGCAACGGCAATAGGATATTTAACAACAGTAGAATACCAGTCAGAGGGAGTCACGATCAAACTGTACAGAACTCTGGTCAGACCCCACCTTGGGGGCCGTGTCCCGTTTGCGGATTAGTAGACGAGAAAGAAACTGAAGCTCAAGGCAGCACCTAAATTGTCGATGTTTGCAACTCATTTTTGTGCAGAAAGAAGCGAAAAGCAGGTGGTGGAATTATTGTGAAAAAGGGATGGGAAATGAGCTGTTTAAAATCAGTGGGAGACCATATCCATGGTCAGAGAGAGAGAGAGAGAGAGAGAGATATCTCTGTAGAGAAGCTGTTGGGCAATGCTGCATGCTTCTGGGCAGAGAGAACTGCAAAGGATGTGGTCAAGATACAGTTACATATAGGAAAATTCTCATTGGAGGATGAGATAGTCTGGAACCTGGTAAAATCCTGTTGGAATGAGCTGGGTCAGATGCAATCAATGGCTGCTACTGCCTCGGAGGATTTAAACAAAAAGACAAGAGAATGCACAGAAGGACGCGGAGTTAATACCAGGTGTTGGACTGGAAAAAAAAAATAGGCTTGTGCACAGAAATCCAAAACCTCCAGCCTCCCCACATACATACATATACAAAAAAAATGATTAGCCACTCCTATCCTCACACACATAAGTAGTTAAATTGCACATGCAGCATTTAGGTAGCAGCAAAGCATGATGGGATACTTGACCATTATGGGACCAGTTCGTGACTCACACTGTAAAAGCTGACAAAGGCAGGTTTGTTGGATTTATGGCCATCACCTCGCTTATCTCCAGAACACATTAAGGAATGTTTACCCAAGGCGGAGGCTGACATTGTTTATCCTAACCAGTTTACTTCGGATGATTAAGGGAGGAGCGGTGGATACCTCCAAGGTCACCCCAGCACAAAAAGGAGTGACGGATGAGCTGCTCAGGACTTTGTGAAGACCCTCCGTGCAGTCTCAATGTCTGGGACTTGTGTTTATTGATAAGGGTCCGCCTCAGGAATGTGAGATGTTTAATGTCATGGGACGACCCAAGGTAGCCCCTGACAAGCGAGTGGCAGACTATACCACCCAATGAAACCCACCGTAGTTACGTAAACATGCACCCCCACTTTTCACAGCAGGTGAGTGTTGCTTATTGAAAGATATAAACATGCTTGTAGTGCTGATGTTCCTTTGAGAGTTAGGTGAGAGCTTGAGGAAGCTTACCACTCTCCCTTTGTTTTCTGTGTGAAGTGTGTGTGAATCATAGAAAGTTACGGCACAGGAGGCCGCCATTCGGCCCATTGTGTTCGTGCCGGCTGAGAAATGAGCCGCCCAGCTTAATCCCACTATCCAGCACTTGGTCTGTAGCCCTGTAGGTTACGGCACTTCAGGTGCACATCCAAGTACTTTTTAAAAATGAGTTGAGGGTTTCTGCCTCTATCACCCTTTCAGGCAGTGAGTTCCAGACCCCCACCACCCTCTGGGTGAAAACATTTCTCCTCGGCTCCTCTCTAATCCTTCTACTAATTACTTTAAATCTATGCCCCCTGGTCACTGACCCCTCTGCTAAGGGAAATAGGTCCTCCCTATCCACTCTATCTAGGCCCCTCATAATTTTGTACACCTCAATTAAATCTCCCCTCAGCCTCCTCTGTTCCAAGGAAAACAACCCCAGCCTATCCAATCTGTAATCATAGCTAAAATTCTCCAGTCCTGGCAACATTCTTGTAAATCTCCTCTGCACCCTCTCTAGTACAATTACATCCTTCCTGTAATGTGGTGACCAGAACTGTGCGCAGTACTCAAACTGTGGCCTAACTAGTGTTTTATACAGTTCTAGCATAACATCCCTGCTCTTATATTCTATGCCTCAGCTAATAAAGGAAAGTATTCTTAACCACCTTATCTACCTGTCCTGCTACCTTTAGGGATCTGTGGACATGCACTCCAAGGTCCCTCACTTCTTCTACACCTCTCAGTATCCTCCAATTTATTGTGTATTCCCTTGCCTAGTTTGCCCTCCCCAAATGCATTACCTCACATTTCTCCGGATTGAATTCCATTTGCCACTTTTCTGCCCATCTGACCAGTCCATTGATATCTTCCTGCAGTCTACAGCTTTCCTCCTCACTATCAACCACAAGGCCTATCTTTGTGTCATCCGCAAATTTCTTAAATGTAGGGGGCACGATTAAGTCCAAATCGTTAATGTGTACCACAAAAAGCAAAGGACCTAGTACTAAGCCCTGCGAACCCCACTGGAAACAGCCTTCCAGTCACAAAAACACCCGTCGACCATTGTCCTTTGCTTCCTGCCACTGAGCCAACTTTGGATCCAATTTGCCACATTCCCTTGGATCCCATGGGCTTTTACTTTTTTGACCAATCTGTCATGTGGGACCTTGTCAAAAGCCTTGCTAATTGAATGTGTGAAAGTTTACTGCGAGCTACATGATCTTGAAAGACTAACAGTGATGTTATCAACTGATAAGCAGATCAGAAACTGCTGCTGTTTTAACAGGTTGCATTTCTTGAGGCAAACAAGCTGACTGACCAAAGACTAATGGCTATCAGGAGGTACAAGGGAGGCCCCTTCCCATTGCCCATGCCTCCAGAATTCTTATGGGAGCGGAGCGTACATACGATCTCCGTGAGTGCCACTTGTTGGCCGCCAAACATTTCACTTTCATTACCGGCCTCCAAATCCTGGTCCTCCACTCCCTACATGCCAGTGAACTCACCTCACACATTGGTGTCCTACTCCCGCCTCAGTCATCGGACTTTGTTACTTCTGCAACGACACTTGGACATTACCCCGAAGCAGACAATGCTCCTGCTACAGTTGATGCTCTGCGAAGGTGAGCCTCACGAGTGCCCACTTCCCCTGCTGCAGTTCGAAACCCACCCCCATCCAGAAGACCCCAATCTCAGACGACTAATGTGTACATTGATGGCTCATCCTTTCAAAAACAAGGGACTCCCCCCACACTGGGTTCGCTATTATCTTTCCCGATAAGACTCTGCAATATAAGTGTGACGTTCACCCAGCTCAGTATGCCAACCGCGGTCTCGATTACATCCCAACAATCAGTGAACATTTGGTCCGACAGTGCCTATGCTATCAACACCATGTTGTCACTCCCACTACCATAAAAACCAGTTCAATACCATAGATGGTGACCGCCCCCCCCCCCCCCCCGGGTACAAGCCCACCTATTCCTCCAATTATGGCAGGCTCTCAAAGGCCAGGAATTCACCCGTTTCATTTGGAAGATTAAAGCCCACTCCAGGGCAACCAATCCTCACTCCCTAGGCAACTCAACCGATCAAGCAGCCAAAGATGCAGCACATGTCGAAAGACCTTGGCAAGTCCCAGCATCGGTCATAGCCACTGTGCCCCGTGTCAAGTCTTCACTCCACCTCCATACCCTCCAGATGTCCTGGATGCTGTAAGCACAGGCAGGCAGAGGATAGGCCCCTTCCCCAGCCAACTCCTTGGGCAGGAGACACCGTGCTGAACAACCAGTTCACGTGCCAACCACAATCTGACTTCATTCCCGTTGTACGTGTCCCACCCTCGTTGGCCGAAGATTTCTTTGATATGATCCACTCCCATCCTGTGGGAGGACATTATTCCACAGACACCACCTATAAGTAAAGTTGCTTGGTGGCCTGACTGCTACGACTATATAACCCGATGTGACCAACCATGTTTGATTTGCCTTCAGCATAACCCAACCTCACATATTAACCACACCACCCTCAGATGGTGCACGCACCCACATTCAGATTCGTTTTATAAGTTAGGGGATCATAATTGATGGGAATTGGTCTATAATGTAGGAACGCATCTGTGGCATCGAATAATCCCCATGGGCTTTGTAATAGCGCAAGTGATTGTATTGTTTTAATCATCTTGATATGTTGGCTTAAGCATGTGATGCAGCGATTGTCACAGCAAATGTATAACTATGAATTAGCATTATTGATTAAGTAATGAGGGATCAGAAATTGCTCTTCACCCTCAAGGTGGGGACTGTAAAAGGGCTTAATGAGGGCATAGGGTGACAAGGGTGTATGATGTGCTTAATGTTTAAGTTAAAGCTGGTGTGTCAATGTACCTATTGCACAACCTAACTGACTCGGCTGCTTATTCTGCTGAAAAGGAAAATGTACTAACTTGTGACTGCTTGCTGGACCTTGTTACCACATTGTGAAACTAG